>NC_083572.1:19475420-19755758 GCF_027579695.1 Neoarius graeffei
GGTGGGTCATGCAGCAAGACAATGACCCTAAGCACACAAGTCATTCTACTAAAGAATGGTTAAAGAAGAATAAAGGTAATGTTTTGGAATGGCCAAGTCAAAGTCCTGACCTTAATCCAATCGAAATGTTGTGGAAGGACCTGAAACGAGCAGTTCATGTGAGGAAACCCACCAACATCCCAGAGTTGAAGCTGTTCTGTCCAGAGGAATGGGCTAAAATTCCTCCAAGCCGGTGTGCAGGACTGATCAACAGTTACTGGAAACGTTTGGTTGCAGTTGTTGCTGCACAAGGGGGTCACACCAGATACTGAAAGCAAAGGTTCACATACTTTTGCTACTCACAAATATGTAATATTGGATCATTTTCCTCAATAAATAAATCAAAGTCCTGTCCTCACCATTCATGGCGCGTTTGATCTCCGTTTCGTAGCCCTCAGCCTCTCGCCTATATTACATAGCTAGGGTTACAGTGGGGGGCTGGTCCTTTGGTAACTGCGAGAGTTTGACTCCGCACTTGCATCTGTATTGCAGCGTGCCTTGCCAGATGGCAGTAGGCACCATTTTCATGATGGTCTTTGGTATGACCCAACCATGAGTAGAATTCGCGATCTCTCGATCGAGAGGCGGACACGCTAACCACTAGGCTGCTCGCCGGTGCAATAAATAAATGACCAAGTATAATATTTTTGTTTTATTTGTTCAACTGGGTTCTCTTTATTTACTTTTAGGACTTGTGTGAAAATCTGATTATGTTTTCGGTCATATTTACGCAGAAATTTCTAAAGGGTTCACAAACTTTCAAGCACCACTGTAACTTCCACTTAAAGGTGCCCTTCCACCAAAAACGTTTAATACTGTCTCTTTTTGAAATACCATAGTTCACTCCGAGTTGCATATGCATGCTGCATGTGAAAATGTAATTCTACTCCCATTCCCTGTATTAGCTTATGAAAGAAAATAGTCGGAAAAACGAGTGAATCAGAAAAAGACATATGAAGTTACGTCACTTCGAAAATTAGTATTCGTGCCCTTGCCCACCTTGGCTTGCGACCGCCCACGGGAAGAAAGCGTGAGGAGAGAGACGTAATTCGCCCCGAGGCACTGCGTGGTGCGGTGCTCCACATCAGTTTTGTTTCAACGGCGGCTCCAGCCCGACTTTGCACGCTCGTAACTCGGGCAGGGGAGGTCCCAGCCTCCCCAGATTTGGCAGCCAGTGGCCTCTGCCCTCTCCCGAACAAAAGAGTGCTCCCTGGGCGGGCTAGCTCCGCGCCTCGGGACGTAATTCACCTAACCCTAACCCTAGGTCCCAGCCTCCCCAGACTTGGCAGGCAGCGACCCCTGCCCTCTCCCGAACGAACCAGCGCTGCCAGAGCCCGTCAGCTCCCAGCCAGGGGACGTTATTCCCCCCACACCCCCCAAGGCGAGCTCCGCTCCATGCCTCATGCCTTGATGAGAGCCGCTGCCATAGGGAGTATTCAAATAAATAAATGAATGAATGAATGAATGAACAAATGCATGACTCCCTCCCAGTCACACACGCACGCATGCACAAGTGTTCTGGTTGGGGAGAGAGCTCCCTTCCTCTGCTCTCCCTCTCCTCTTATAGGGCGCGGTCACTGGGGAAGACACACAAACACACGTTAATTCCCATCAGGTGCAGTGATTCTGCCACTTACCTTCCCTGACTCCGCCCTCCATTCACAGACCGACGCTCGGACACGCCCCTGCTAACACATCTACATTGTTATTGGTCAAAACATCGATGTCGAGACCATAATAGCCAATCGAAACAGTTTTTACAAAGACACCCACATCCGCTTGTTCTGACCCACTGGAGGTAGCGTCACAGTGCTGTTAACCAATCAAAGGTAACACGTTTACTGATTGCTGTTAGCCAATCAGAGGCAACACATTTACATGTCATGAATATTAATGAGTAAGAGCTGAAATCCTGTCGTTCTCCCGCCACCCACTCCTCCACCAAACTAGAACAGCCTGAAACAGGAGAACCACAGCATTTTTTTCACCAAAACTGGCTCACAGGGCATTCATTCATACTAGAGACCACTGCACAATTAATGAAAAAACAATGCAAGGGGACCTTTAAATATCTTTCTATTGTGAATGAAAGGAAACGTCCCAAAGTAAAACCTAGTTAGTCCTCATCTCTAGCTGCTTTATCCTGTTCTACAGGGTCGCAGGCAAGCTGGAGCCTATCCCAGCTGACTACGGGCAAAAGGCGGGGTACACCCTGGATGAGTCGCCAGGTCATCACAGGGCTGACACATAGACACAGACAACCATTCACACTCACATACACACCTACGGTCAATTTAGAGTCACCAGTTAACCTAACCTGCATGTCTTTGGACTGTGGGGGAAACCGGAGCACCCGGAGGAAACCCACGTGGACACGGGGAGAACATGCAAACAGGGAGAAAAGCACAGAAAGGCCCTCGCCGGCCACGGGGCTTGAACCCAGACCTCCTTGCTGTGAGGCGACAGCGCTAACCACTACACCACTGTGCTGCCCGCCTAGTTAGTCCTAAAAAATGCAATTCTGAATTTAACCAGTAACAGTGTCTAAGTGTAATAATTAAAGCAGAATTAAATGAAATGACCACAAGGTCAAAACTGAGCCCCCATTTGACTCTTACAGACATATTTATCCCCTCCTAGAACTGCCACCTTATTGTGGTGGAGGGGTTTGTGTGCTTGAATGATCCTAGGAGCTATGTTGTCGGGGGCATTACGCCCCTGTTAGGGGCATGATTGGGAGGAACGGTCTCCCCGATCTGAACCCAAGTGGTGTTTTGTTATTGGACTTCTGTGCTAGTCACGGTTTGTCCATAACAAACACCATGTTCGAGCATAGGGGTGTCCATAAGTGCACGTGGCACCAGGACACCTTAGGTCGGAGGTCGATGATCGACTTTGTTGTCGTTTCATCGGATCTCCGGCCCCATGTCTTGGACACTCGGGTGAAGAGAGGGTCTGAGCTGTCAACTGATCACCACCCGGTGGTGAGTTGGATCCGCTGGCGGAGGAGGAAGCCGGACAGACCTGGCAGGCCCAAACGTATGGTGAGGGTCTGCTGGGAACGTCTGGCCGACCACTCTGTCGGGGAGGTCTTTAACTCCCACCTCCGGGAGAGCTTTTCCCAGCTTCCGAGAGAGGCGGGGGACATTGAGTCTGAGTGGACCATGTTCTCTACCTCCATTGTAGATGCGGCTCTTCGGAGCTGTGGCCGTAAGGTCTCCGGTGCCTGTCGTGGTGGCAATCCCTGAACCCGGTGGTGGACACCAGAAGTAAAGGATGCTGTCAAGCTGAAGAAGGAGTCCTATCGGGCCATGTTGGCCTCCAGGACTCCTGAGGCAGCTGACGGGTATCAGCAGGCCAGGTGTGCCGCAGCTCGGGCAGTTGTGGAGGCAAAAACTCGGAACTGGGAGGAGTTCGGTGAGGCCATGGAGGAGGACTATTGGTCGGCCTCGAAGAAATTCTGGCAAACCATCCGGCGCCTCAGGAGGGGGAAGCAGTACTTTGCCAACACTGTTTACAGTGCGGGTGGGGAGCTGTTGACCTCGACTGGGGACATTTTTGGGCGGTGGAAGGAATACTTCGAGGATCTCCTCAATCCCACCATCACGTCTTCCATTGAGGAAGCGTAGGCTGATGACTCAGAGGTGGACTCATCCATTACCCAAGCCGAAGTCACTGAGGTGGTTTGCAAGCTCCTCGGTGGCAAGGCACTGGGGGTGGATGAGATCCTCCCTGAGTATCTCAAGTCTCTGGATGTTGTCGGGCTGTCTTGGCTGACACGCCTCTGCAACATCGCGTGGCGGTCGGGGACAGTGCCTCTGGAGTGGCAGACTGGGGTGGTGGTCCCTCTTTTTAAGAAAGGGGACCGGAGAGTGTGCTCCAATTATAGGGGAATCACACTTCTCAGCCTCCCTGGGAAGGTTTACTCCAGGGTACTGGAGAGGAGAATTTGGCCAATAGTCGAACCTCGGCTCCAGGAGGAACAATGCGGTTTTCGTCCTGGTCGCGGAACACTGGACCAGCTCTATACCCTTCATAGGGTGCTCGAGGGTTCATGGGAGTTTGCCCAACCAGTCCACATGTGCTTTGTGGATCTGGAGAAGGCATTCGACCATGTCCCTCATTGTATTCTGTGGGGGGGGTGCTTCTGGAGTATGGGGTTCGGGGCTCTTTGCTAAGGGCTGTCCGGTCCTTGTACGAACAGAGCAGGAGTCTGGTTCGCATTGCCGGCAGTAAGTCAGACCTGTTCCCAGTGCACATTGGACTCCGGCAGGGCTGCCCTTTGTCACTGGTTCTGTTCATAATTTTTATGGACAGAATTTCTAGGTGCAGCCAGGGGCCGGAAGGAATCCTGTTTGGGAACCACAGGATTCCATCTCTGCTTTTTGCAGATGATGATGTCCTATTGGCTTCTTCAAACCAGGACCTTCAGCATGCACTGGGGCGGTTTGCAGTCGAGTGTGAAGCGGCTGGGATGAGAATCAGCACCTCCAAGTCCGAGGCCATGGTTCTCAACCGGAAAAGGGTGGCTTGCCCTCTCCAGGTTGGTGGAGAAATCCTGCCTCAAGTGGAGGAGTTTAAGTATCTCGGGATCTTGTTCACGAGTGAGGGAAGGATCCTCCGCAGTGATGCAGTCGCTTTACTGGTCTGTCGTGGTGAAGGAGCTGAGCCAAAAGGCGAAGCTCTCAATTTACTGGTCGATCTACGTTCCGACTCTCACCTATGGTCATGAGCTTTGGATAATGACCGAAAGAACAAGATCACGGATAGAAGTGGCCGAAATGAGTTTCCTTCGCAGGGTGGCTGGGCGCTCCCTTAGAGATAGATAGGGTGAGAAGCACAGTCACTTGGGAGGAGCTCGGAGTAGAGCCGCTGTTCCTCCACATCGAGAGGAATCAGCTGAGGTGGCTCGGGCATCTCTTTCGGATGCCTCCTGGACGCCTCCCTGGGGAGGTGTTCCAGGCATGTCCCCCCAGGAGGAGGCCCCGGGGAAGACCCAGAACACCCTGAAAGGACTATGTCTCTCGGCTGGCCTGGGAATGCCTCGGTGTTCTTCCCGAGGAGCTGGCCGAGGTGTCTGGGGAAAGGGAAGTTTGGGCTCACATGCTCAGACTGCTGCCTCCGCGACCCGGCCCTGGATAAGCGGATGAAGTCGAGACAAGACGAGACATATTTATAAGAACTTACAAGAGACAGTATGTAGGTAGGGCTATAGGTGTGTCCCTGTAAAATAAGATATAAGAAACTCCAACATGTGTATATACTGGACCTAGTTGCAGGAGTTCGTTGGTGTTATTCAAAAAGACAACCATGATTGTGAAACAGCCCCTATATCTTTCTGTTGAAGTACCCCTGCATGCAAAAATAGTATTTTTCAATGGTGAACCCCTTTTAGATGAATGATTCAGATGATATCCCTAGTTGGTAGTTGGGTCAACTTATAAAAAAACAGCACTCTCGTGAACTTTTCACCAGTCAAACTGATATGTAAATTGTTAGAGGATAAATATTTGGCAACTGGAGACTATTTCATATGCAAACTGCATACTAAGTTGGCTAGCTAGAAAACAGCTAATACTAGTGACTAATAAAATATAATTTTTTAAACTTATATTTTGACAGGATTGGCTACTGTTCTATAAGTTGCTTACAATATGTTGTAAATATGCAAACAGAAACTCAGATACTGGAATCCAACTAGTTTACTAAAATTTAGCTGGCTATAGCTATACAATATCAGGGCTTTCCCCAGAAAAACCTATCAGAGCGGTGCTACTGATGTGGAGCCCAGCCTGTAAGGGCTGGCCCAGCCTGGAGGGTCCTGAAGGGACCTGTAGGGTTGGCTGCTGGGTGCATGCCACTGGAAAATTTTGAAATTAGAGACATCAAATGGTGCATTCTGGTGGCATCTAGGGCTGATTTAGGCATAATTCAACATTATTAAATTTGCTGTTTTTTACCTCGGCAAATATGCAAGGGGCAAAATTTAAAGGGCAAAATTAGATTTTAAATGAAAACACTGGAAACAGTCAATTCAGAGAAATATTTCAATTTATTGCACAACAAAAAAATGCATAATATTGAACAATATAGCAGCTGAAATTCAAATATCAGCAATATGGCTGTCAACTACAGACCTGAAACTCAACAGGCAAAAGTCACACACAAAAGCCTACAGTATAGTGCCAGGAACAGAATTGAGGTCAAATCACGCAACAGCGCCATCTAGTGACCAGTGCCTAGAACGTGTACACAGTGAAACCCTTTATTTTCACTTCTGGGTTGAGTACCAGGATAGTCTAGACATATATAAGACCTATATATTAGAATATCTTCCTATTTCTATAGTTATTACTTATTTTAAGAGGGGGAATAGGAGATATTTAGGTGCGGAAAGTACTCTGCATTGTTCAATTTATGGTATTGATTTTTTTTTTTAAATGTGTGTGTATGCGCAAGTGATGTCGCACAGCGCAGTGGAGCACCACATATCCGCACTTTGGGAAAAGCCCTGAAAATTAGCAAGCAATCATTAGTACAAGCATTTACACAAGGAATTTTTGCATTCATTAAAATCCTGTACATTTAGAAAAACGTTCATATTTTACCCGTGCTCCTGAGTGTGTATAAATTTATGCATAAAAAGGCTAACTAATCAACCTCAAATCATATTATTTGCTTGGATTACTGCATTCTTACAGTTTTGATCAGAAGTTTACATACAGTGAGATGAATGTCATCTTCGATATAAATGTCATGGCAATATTTGGGCTTTCAGTAATTTCTTTGAACTGTTCTTTTTCTGTGGCAGAATGATTGTACAGCATACATCTTTAATAAAAAAACACTAGAATTTGGTGCACAAGTTTTAATTTTCTTTGGGTTTTCTGAAATCAACACAGGGTCAAAAATTTACATACACTCACTTAGATTATTAATTCAGAGGTGCTAAAACTTCCAAAATGTCTCTTATCTTGCCAAGGCCGAGGTCTCTTAACGTCCTGTTAGTGATCATGATTGACTACAGCTGGTAGCTTCTCTGAAAAAAAAGGGGTTGTTTACAGCACTCATTGGATTGACTAACACACAGTAAAATGGGAAAGTCCAAGGAGCTCAGTGCAGAGCTGAGAAAGAGGATCACAGGTATACACAACTCCGGAATGTCTTTTGGAGCCATTTCTAAACAACTGCAAATTCCAAGATCAGTTCAAACAATTGTATCCAAGTTATTGTGAGGTGTAGTCACTTTGCCAAGCCACTTTGCTTCAAGAAAACCCAAACTGTCACCCTCAGCTGAAAGGAAATTGGTTTGGATGGTAAGAAATAACCCGGTGCTCCAAAATTGACACTTTCAAGCTAAACTAAAGTTTGAAGCTGACCACACAGACAAAGAAAAAGCCTTCTGGAGGAAAGCTGTATGGTCAGATGAGACAAAGATTAAGTGGTTTGGCCACAATGACCACCATGTACAGAGGGACACTGTACCAGCTGCTGGTGGTGGTAGGATCATCATGCTCTGGGGCTGATTTGCTGCCAGTGGAACTGGTTCATTGCACAAAGTGGATGGAATAATGAAGAAGGACTACCTCAGAATTCTTCAGCATAAACCATCAGAAACTTGAACACAACTTGGGACTTGAGAGTTACAACAGGACAGTGAACCCAAACACGTATAAGAGCTGGTTGTGGAGGATAAAGCAGGCTAACATTAAGCTGAGTCCTGACTTCAACCCTATTGAAAATATATGAACCGTGCTTATAAGTCAAGTCCATGCCAAGAAAAAAAAAATGTAATTGAACTCTACCAATTCTACCATGAAGAGTCATGAAATATCCAACCAGAATTCTGCCAGAAGCTTGCTCATGGTAAACAAAAATGTTTGGTCAAAGTGAATCTTGCAAAGAGACATTTTACCCAAATATTAGGTGTGATGTCTGTATATTTTTAACCATGTGTGTATAATTTTGACCCTGTGTTGATTTCAGAAAACCTAAAGAAAATTAAAACTTGTGCACCAAATTCTAGTGTTTTTTTTAAAAAAATTAAAGATGTATGCTGTACATTCTGCTACAGAATAAGAACAGTTCAAAGAAATTACTGGAAGCCCAAATATTGCCATGACATTCATATTCAAGATGACATTCATGTCACTGTATGTAAACTTCTGACCACAACTGTATATAAAGAACATACTGTTAAGATTAAATTGCTTATTTTTATTACGTTTACAGCATTTAGTAGAAGCCCGTATCCAGAGCGGCTTAGAGAAATGCCTTGGAGTCTCTATCAAAAACACATCCTCGTGTGTTTTTGATTTATTTGGACATGGACTATGAATGCAATCAAGAAAATTTTGTGAAAATCAGTTGTTTTATATTATTGCCATTAATTAAAGAATATAAAGGAAAGAAAGAGTGAGTTAATACAAACACATAAATTAAAACAAATCATTTAGTTATGACAGAAATGCCTGTATAAGCAGAGGACAGGCTGGTCCTCAGAAATTTTAGTTTGGTTTGGCTTTAGTTTGGATTCTGATGCATCACACGATTCCTGATATGAGGAACAAATGTCACCACCATCATTCTCTGCATTTCACACACAATTCTGTGGAAATTGTGATAATAAAGTGTGTAGCAATACAAAAGTGATCTCAAATAAAAGTAATAACTCATCACAAAGCTAGTGAGGGAAAGGGTTGGGGTCAAGAAAACACAGCATATAACCTACTATAATATTTATAATGTTACCAAATTACATAATTAATATTCATACATTGTTGCATTAATATCCAATAAAGGTGTGATGCTGTTTCTACACTATTTTAATAGGTTTTTTTGCTCATTATGAAAAAAAACATATTAAGCAATTTATTATTCAGCATAGATTATTTTTTATAGTCTAAAAAGACATGGTTAGGGGTACTTTAATGTCCGTCTGGTCATCCTTTCTCTGAGTGTGTTTGATTGTAGTTCTTGTTTACGTTCTGGATCATTTCTTAACTGTGACATGGATGTGAACACTTCATGGTGTCTTGCTCCTTAATGGATGGGTATTTTTCTCTTCTACTTTGTGTCCCTCTGCCTTTTTCCTACAGGAAGGTAAATAAATGCTACCGAGGACGCTCCTGCCCAATTATTGTCCACTGCAGGTACACTATCTCAATGCAAATGCTTACATACACAACAACTGCTCCAACCACATTTTTCCTCTGTCTGTATATTAGGTGCCCCTAGCTTTTATGTACTTTTTTTTTGCGCTGTTTTTTCAGGTGTACATGCCATATTGGTCACTTTGTAGATATATATTTAGTAGCCCGTGTGTTGCTATGAACAATTTGTCAGTCCTCCATCCCCTGAAGGACAACCATAAAGTCCCAGCTGACTAGATGTTATTTGTGTGGTGTCATGGCAATGGTGTCTTAATTTATGTGCTACTGATAAGAGTGTAACTGGTGCAACAATAACTGGGGTTCTGTTCAGAGGCGACTGCTTTAAGACTACAAGCTTCCTGTAAAACGCCACGAAAAAGTTTGTCCATTAAATATGTATTTACACTACTTAACTCTCTTGTTTCAACTGGATATTTTGTACTAGAAAGTGTTCAGTTTTATGGCTAGTTTGTTCAGCAATTATTTCTCGCTGGTCATCATAATCTGATAACGTGATTTTTACCCATAGAAGCCTGTGGAAACACGACCCATTGATAACCCACTGATGCTCAGCATCTCTGTAGTTTAATGCCACTTTAGGTTTGAGCTTACCCTTATCAAAAATAAGTATACTTCAAGTTCATTTTATTAAGTATATTTAAATAAAGTTAAAGTATATTTCCTTAAGTATACTTCTGTGTACCAAGTATACTGATATCAATGTACTTACAGTATACTTATAAGTAAACTAATCTAATACTTCTTGGGACTAAATTGGCCCACTTTTAGTTTATAAAAAGTATACTTTAAGTCTAAGAGAAGTAAACTTTGAGTATACAACTAGTATTTTTTTTTTTTTAATTTTGTACTGCAAGTGTACTACAACTAATAGTTTACTAGTTCTATACTTGTAGTCCCCCTGGTGAAAAATAAATGTACTTTATTGTATTTAAAGTATATTCATATTTTCAGTAGTATATTGAAAATGTACTTACACAAATTGTACTTTTTGTATTTTAATACTTTATTACACTTTTGTTAAGTATATCTTGATCAAAAGTTTAAGTATAAGCTTAATATACTTAGACTTTTCTACATACTTTTCAGTATAAGCCAAGTATACTTATGTATAACTTTAAGTATATCTCTGATAAGTAAAAGTTTGTGCACCCCTGGTCAAAATTGCTGTTACTGTGAACAGTTAAGCAAGTTGAAGATGAAATGATCTCCAAAAGGCATAAAGTTAAAGATGACTCATTCCCTTTATATTTTAAGCAAAAACAATTTTTTATTTTTCATCTTTTGCATTTTCAAAATTTTCAAAATTTCAAAAAGCAAAAGTTTGGGCACCCTGCATGGTTAGTACCTAGTAACACCCCCTTTGGCAAGTATCACAGCTTGTAAACACTTTTTGTAGCCAGCTAATAATCTTTCAGTTCTTACCTGGGGGATTTTCACACATTCGTCCTTGTAAAAGGCTGCCAGTTCTACAAGTTTCTTGGGCTGTCTTGCATGCACTGCTCTTTTGAGATCTATCCACAGATTTTCAATGATGTTTAGGTCAGGGGATTGTGAAGGCCAGGGCAAAACCTTCAGCTTGTGCCTCTTGAGGTATTCCATTGTAGATTTTGAGGTGTGTTTTGGATCATCGTCTTATTGTAGGACCCATCCTCTTTTTAACTTCAACTTTTTTACAGATGGTGTGATGTTTGCTTCCAGAATTTGCTGGTATTTATTCGAATCCATGCTTCCCTTGACCAATGAAATGTGCCCTGTGCCACTGGCTGCAACACAACCCCAAAGCATGATCGATCCACACCAATGCTTCAGAGTTGGAGAGGTGTTCTTATCCTGGAATTTGGCCTCCAAACATACCTTTGCACATTGTGGCCAAAAAGTTCTATTTTGATTTCATCAGTCCACAGGCCTTGTTTCCAAAATGCATCAGGCTTATTTAGATGTTCATTTGCAAACTTCAGACGCTGAATTTTGTGGCTAGGATGCAGGAACAGTTTTCTTCTGATGACTCTTCCATGAAGGTCATATTTGTTCAGGTGTCACTGCATAGTAGAACAGTGCACCACCACTCCAGGGTTTGCTAAATCTTTCTGAAGGTCTTTTGCAGTCAAACAGGGGTTTTTATTTGCCTTTCTAGCAGTCCAACGAGCGGTTCTTTCAGAAAGTTTTCTTCATCTTCCAGACCTCACCTTGATCTCCACTGTTTCTGTTAACTGCCATTTCTTAATAACATTACAGTCTGAGGAAACAGCTACCTGAAAACACTTTGCTACGTTCTTGTAACCTTCTCCTGCTTTGTGAGCGTCAATTATTTTATTATTCAGAATGCAAGGGAGTTGCTTAGAGGAGCCCATGGCTGTTGATTTTAGGGACAAGTTTGAGGAGTCAGAGAATTTATACAGCTTTGAAATCTGCATCATCTGACCTTTCCTAATGAAGAATTTTAACAAGCCACAGCTCAATAAGCTAATTAAGGTCTGGAACCTTTGGTAAAAGTTACCTGAGAACTCAAATGTATTGGGGTGCCCAAACTTTCGCATGGTGTTCCTTTTCTTTTTTCACTCTCCAATTGTCTCATCTCATCTCATTATCTCTAGCCGCTTTATCCTTCTACAGGGTCGCAGGCAAGCTGGAGCCTATCCCAGCTGACTACGGGCGAAAGGCGGGGTACACCCTGGACAAGTCGCCAGGTCATCACAGGGCTGACACATAGACACAGACAACCATTCACACTCACACCTACGGTCAATTTAGAGTCACCAGTTAACCTAACCTGCATGTCTTTGGACTGTGGGGGAAACCGGAGCACCCGGAGGAAACCCACGCGGACACGGGGAGAACATGCAAACTCCGCACAGAAAGGCCCTCGCCAGCCATGGGGCTCGAACCCAGGACCTTCTTGCTGTGAGGCGACAGCGCTAACCACTACACCACCGTGCCGCCCTCTCCAATTGTACAAAACAAAAATAATACACAAATCTTGCATAAAACGCTGAAAAGAAATGTGTCGTCTTTACCTTTATGCCATTTGGTGATCAGTTCATCTTCTGCTCACTTAACTATTCACAGTAACAGACATTTTAAGTAAGGGTGCCCAAACTTTTGCATGCCACTGTAAATAAAAAGTAAACTGAATTTTTAGTTTAAAAGAAGTACGTATACTAGAAGCACACTTGAATAAACTTTTTTGTAAGGGTAGCGCAGCAAAGCTAGACATTTATTGGACAATATGCTTTTGAAACATAATTTAAAAATTCCCTGGGGGTCTGTGGACAGTCCGCTGACAGTACGGCGGGACTGGATGCTGGGCTTCTGTATGATGATTGGAAGAACTCTCAAATCTCTTTTGAATGTCATGTGACTGACAACATTTTCAAAGGGATTCAAGCTCAGTCCATGCGGTGTGTTGGCAAGTGAAGTAATGAGCTGCTGCTCATTCTCGTTCTTTTCCTACCAATAAACAGTTCCTTTTTCCATTTGTATATACTGTAAATAAAATTGTAAATATAGAGTTCATGAATTTGTTACTTGCTTTCGTTTTGGTTCAGTAAAAGCTGTTTATTTGAAGCTATGCAATCAGGGGAAATCTAGCCAGTTAGCGAGCTGTTATCTGTGCGAAATGGCAAATGTTGCTAATGTTGTCGATCTGATTTTGGAGAAGACATCTGATGCGCTTCCTTATGAGGAGAGGCTCAAAATTAAACAGCAGGGCAGATCAATGCCCGAGATTGATTTGATTTAATTCAAAAGTCAGGGAGACACAATCACTCATTTCAGCTGTCTTGGTCTGACAAAGTAAACTGATTAACTGGCAGTGCTTTGACCATGAGAATGTACTGTTGGCCTTGTCTCTTAATGAGACCATCCCAGGGATGTGTTATTTGGTCAAAACTGGGTTTTGGTGATTTGGGCAACTTTGTCAGGGCATACAAAGGGCATGAGCAAAGACAGGAGCACTTAAGTTCATGTGCACGCTTAAGTTTACTTGACAGAGTCAGAGTAGAACATGGCAGAATTCACATATAAATAATAACAAATTGACAAATAATTGACAAATGTTATTACATAGACCTAAAACTGAGCTTCTCCTATTTCAAAGACCACCAGCTGCCACTGGTTCCATTTCAGTTTTGCATAAAATAGAAGTGATTTTTTTTTTTTAATTTGGCAAAACGCAATTGCAAATGATCTGTGTTTCCATTGAGTGATGTTATGCGGTTAAACCTGGATTTTCTCCTCTCGCAATAGCTCTTACAGAACACTTTTTTTTTCTTTCCAAAAGATCAGGTTTCCATTTGTCAGGGATGAAAATGAGAAATTGTATTTTCAGCTGAAAATTTAATCAGGGGTCTGGGGGCCATTGGCCCCCAGCCAGGTCCAGGGCGGAGCCTGGTCGGGGGTCCAGGGGGCCGAAGGCCCCCGGAAGCTAATGAGTTTTATACATTTTAGACCACTAGAAATGGTCTCAGATTGCTCAGTTGAATAATATTTTCAGTCCAAAGAAGCTTGAGTTTTGGACACTAATAAACAAAAATAGTCTCAATAATGCTCAGCTAAAAAGAATTTTTAACTTCATGCTAGAATGAAAGGAATGATGAATATAAATTAAACACATAAAGACAGAATATTTGACATAATCCTGTAAATGTTTCAGTTACTTTATTAAAGAATGCAGTTACCTCTTTTGCAGTGAATTTGTCTCAACAGAAACACAATTTCCCTGTTGAACAGTTCTCTCAGCTCCCAAAGTCACAATCACATATAACTAGCAACACTACTCTAAGTTTTCAACATATTTACAAAGTACTTGTTCTTTTTCTAGGAATGCTTCATTGCAGAGATGTTTTTTTCCTTTTAGCAGCTAATCTGAATAAGCGATTCGTTTTCTTTTGTGATAATTTTCACCATTTTGAAGCTCTTATTCGCTGTTACATCCTCAATCTCTGGCCTCGTGGAGCGCCATGTTGAATGAGTAAGAAAGCGAAATGCGAAGAACCAATCAGAACGAAGCTTACATGTGACATTTTGGCCTTTCCTATCTATGCTCGTTTACCATTGGTCAAATCGCGATATTTCTCTCTCAACGGCCAATCAAATACAGTGTACGTTCTGAACTGCCGATGTAAACAGAGCCTTGTTCCCGATGGTTGACCGGGTCAACACATACCTAACCCCCCCTAAATATTTTCTCCTCGGATTTAGACGATTCACAAAAATGACCCCTGGGTTGATAAAATCCACGGAATTCCGCGGATCCGCGGAAAATTCCCATCCCTGATTTGTTCTTCATGTCATGTCACCTGACTTAAATGTAAAAAATGTGTTTCCATTTTAGTTTTGTTAAATATTGCTTTATCAAATCATCTGAAAACCCACCTCATGCAAGCATAATTTTTTTTTTTTTTTTTACCTCACCTGCGACGGAGTAATCAGTGCAGTTTGTTTGTGTATCTGTCTGTCTGTTAACAATCTAGTGTCTAGACGGTTGCACCGATTGACTTCAATTTTTCAGGGGAGATGGGCAATGGTCCATAGATTACCTTATTAAATTTTGGGTTAATCGGGTCAAGGGGAAGGTCAACCTTTCGGTCAGTTTTCCATTATAACTCAAAAACGGTTGCTGATAGACAGAGGTTTACTATTATGAGCATATAGGAATTCCAATATGGCCTTTCATTTGGCACCATGATTTTTGACCTTGAGTGACCTTGAAAGGTCAAACTGAAGGTCATGGGTTTTCAAAGGGCTATAACTTTAAAACAGTTCATGATAGCCAGATGTTTACCATTATCAACATAAAAGAAGTCCCATATGGGCTTTCAATTGCCGCCATGACCTTTGACCTTGAATGACTTTGAAATGTCAAACTCAAGGTCATGGATTTTCATAGGACTACAATGGTGCTTGAAAGTTTGTGAACCCTTTAGAATTTTCTATATTTCTGCATAAATATGACCTAAAACATCATCAGATTTTCACACAAGTCCTAAAAGTAGATAAAGAGAACCCAGTTAAACAAATGAGACAAAAATATTATACTTGGTCATTTACTTATTGAGGAAAATGATCCAATATTACATATCTGTGAGTGGTAAAAGTATGTGAACCTTTGCTTTCAGTATGTGGTGTGACCCCCTTTTGCAGCAATAACTGCGACTAAATGTTTCCGGTAACTGTTGATCAGTCCTGCACACCTGCTTGGAGGAATTTTAGCCCATTCCTCCATACAGAACAGCTTCAACTCTGGGATGTTGGTGGGTTTCCTCACATGAACTGCTCGCTTCAGGTCCTTCCACAACATTTCAATTGGATTAAGGTCAGGACATTGACTTGGCAATTCCAAAACATTACCTTTATTCTTCTTGAACCATTCTTTGGTAGAACGACTTGTGTGCTTAGGGTTGTTGTCTTGCTGCATGACCCACCTTCTCTTGAGATTCAGTTCATGGACAGGTGTCCTGACATTTTCCTTTAGAATTCAGAATTCATTGTTCCATCAATGATGGCAAGCCGTCCTGGCCCAGATGCAGCAAAACAGGCCCAAACCATGATACTACCACCACCATGTTTCACAGATGGGATAAGGTTCTCATGCTGGAATGCAGTGTTTTCCTTTCTTCAAGCATTACACTTCTCATTTAAACCAAAAAGTTATATTTTGGTCTCATCCATCCACAAAACATTTTTCCAATAGCCTTCTGACTTGTCCATGTGATCTTTAGCAAACTGCAGATGAGCAGCAATGTTCAGGCTTTCTCCTTGCAACCCTGCCATGCACATCATTTGTTGCTCAGTGTTCTCCTGATGGTAGACTCATGAACATTAACATTAGCCAATGTGAGAGAGGCCTTCAGTTGCTTAGAAGTTACCCTGGGGTCCTTTGTGACCTCACCGACTATTACACGCCTTGCTCTTGGAGTGATCTTTGTTGGTCAACCACTCCTGGGGAGGGTCTTGAATTTCCTCCATTTGTACACAATCTATCTGACTGTGGATTGGTGTAGTCCAAACTCTTTAGAGATGGTTTTGTAACCTTTTCCAGCCTGATGAGCATCAACAACACTTTTTCTGAGGTTCTCAGAAATCTCCTTTGTTCGTGCCATGATACACTTCCACAAACGTGTTGTGAAGATCAGACTTTGATAGATCCCTGTTCTTTAAATTAAACAGGGCGCCCACTCACACCTGATTGTCATCCCATTGACTGAAAACACCTGACTCTAAATTCACCTTCAAATTAACTGCTAATCCTAGAGGTTCACATACTTTTGCCACTCACAGATATGTAATATTGGATCATTTTCCTCAATAAATAAATGACCAAGTATAATATTTTTGTCTCATTTGTTTAACTGGGTTCTCTTTATCTATTTTTAGGACTTGTGTGAAAATCTGATGATGTTTTAGGTCATATTTATGCAGAAATACAGAAAATTGTAAAGGGTTCACAAACTTTCAAGCACCACTGTATAAACTGACAGCTAATGATTGAGAAATATTACCATTATCAACATATAGGTAGAAAATCGCTGCCGGGCGAGGTTTGTTTTGCCTGGCAACGCTTGTTTTTGTAATATTTGAGTTTTTTTTAAATTCAAGTCTTTCCATTTAAAAAAAAAAAATTTTACATCATAATTTCAAATTATACAGTAAGCAGACCAATGGAAACACAGCTAATGATGTGTACACTTACTGTCTACTTTATGGCAGTGGACTACCACTTAGCTCCAAACAGCTGGAAACTACTAAGTTTTTCTCACACAAAATGTTTCACTATACTTTGTAAATTGTTACTAGAGAAATGATAATGTATTAGAACGAGTGCATTAATATAAACCTTACAACCTGTCAGAGTTGCTGTTATAGAAAATAAATCGATACTTTATGACCAATGAGAATCAAGCATTTAACAATTCAGTGGTATAATTTTATTTTTAATATCTTTGTTCTGGTCTATATAATAATTTGGCTTAGTCTGGGATTCATTTACAACTGTAATCCCCTTTTTTTTCCTGTAGTGATGGTACAGGCCGGACTGGAACATACATCTTGATCGACATGGTTCTGAACCGCATGGCAAAAGGTGAATTCTTGGCTACTTCCATTTTTATTCACATAAGCCATTTCAGATATACTAATTCAGCTTCTTCTTATCACAGTCCTCTGTTAATAGACTTATGTATTAAATATCTTCATATGAACTTGATACCATTCTCATTCAGAACTGAGAATTAGGGTTGAGTCTTGCTCGGTTCGTCATCCTCTATCTTCCTTTCTGTGTTTGACTTCCGGAGGATAACATTTTACGTATGTTAGGATTCTGGGAAATGCTCGCTGAAGTATGTTGCTTTTGTGGTGTAGGGGTGAAGGAAATAGATATTGCTGCGACCCTGGAGCACATTCGTGACCAGAGACCAGGAATGGTGCGCACAAAGGTAACATAACTACCACAAAATGCGTTAGACCTTTGATGAGTGGAAATGACAAATACAACAGAAAGTATATTCTTAATATTATGTTATGGTAACATGGATCAAGTCACAAAATTATTATTTTTTTGGTCCTTAATATGTGCCTCTCAAAATATGTTCAAAGATATTTAAAAAAAAATAGTGTATAGTTTGAAGGATAGATGTATCAGGCAACCTTGCTTATTTAGTATTTTCCATAACCAAAAGAAAGTGTTCCTTGTGTTTTTACCAAATACATTATTTCATATACTATATGAAAATGTGAAGGTACCACGGTGCACTGAAAGTTGTGACAGTATCACTTTGAATACCTTTCCACTCCGAAAAGGGTGGAAAGGATACAGGGTGAGTTACCATCACCCAAAATATTTTTACTATATTGCATCTATACCCTCCCTATTGCTGGGCTTCAGTCACGTGACTTCTCTTAGCGGTTTTACCGGAAGTGAAATAGCTGGTGGTCTAAACGGCTGCTGTAGTGCAAACAACTAGCGATAAATTATCGGAGTATGCTTGTAATCTAGAAGCCACTGCTCGCTTTAGATATATTCAGAAGATTGCTATGTGCAATGGAATATAGTCTTTCCTTACAGTCTGGGAAAGAAGGATTTGTCATATGATCTCAAAAACTACCCTTCAGCTGAGTTCCCCGACATCTCGAACTATCTGGTGTTGCAGACATCCCTCTACACCGCAAAACAGATGAAAGCGTGGAAGAGTTTGGAGGCTTACGACTTTTTTGTATGTGGCTGGGTAAAGGACCTCGGTATAGAGTCACTGCCAAATGAATCCTGTATTGTTTTTGCCCATGTAAGTATGTTTTTCATTCGCGTCTTTACAACGAAGCGCTGAAAGTTGACGTGTAAACAAACAACAGTTCGCTTGATTCTCACTTGTGTTGGCTCTTATCTCTCAGGTAAATCATTCACAAAGATCATCAGAAACCCCTTTAAAGACCTGGATCTTAGTTAAAGTGATCACGGTGCATTGTAACTGTATGGCTGGGTAAGAATTTTATCGTGACCTTCATGCATATGGACTTTGTGAGGAGTTTAGTGCTTCGTACTAAAAAAAGTACTGTAAAATAACGACACATAGCAAGAAAAGTCCTTGGAAAACACTAAGAACATAGCTGAGAAGGATATACAAACCTTTCATCAAGTGATCACTGCAAACTCGAGCATGCTTCGATTCGGCTCCCTTTGAATTCAGTGAGAGGTTCAAAAGCCACCTTTCTCGACGTCTTTTTGGGAAATCCTGTGTTCATTCACCCTTTTTTTTTTTATTAGTTCACAGGGAACCCTGAAGAAACTTTTATCAGTTTCACGGTTTGATTGATTCGAACAACCTAAAACAACACAAGCGTAAGGCATTTTTCATGCGAGCAATGCACCTTCTCCGTACAAATGGTTTGTCAACTGAGCTTTGGTAGACCACCAGCTAAAGTTTTGAATAACTAATGAGACAGATGTGACGTCATGTGAACCCCAGCAATACTACATGACCTGCACTGACCTATTGTAACATGATTTGGGTTTTATATTTTATGACACATTATCACTTGTCAGTCACATGTTAATGCTAACTCGGATATTATAGAGATACCATATAGAGAATGAAAACGCAGTTTGACCAGTCTGCACATTCAAATCAGTCATCATTTTATAAAGTTTAGGATTAATAAAAAGCAATATGATGTAGGGTTGGTGCGTGTGCATTTGTGTAGATGCCGAGCAGTGTTCTTATCTCTCCTCAGGACCAGTTTGAGTTTGCTCTGACTGCTGTGGCTGAAGAAGTTAACGCCATTCTTAAAGCTCTTCCCCAGTGAGACCTAAGCGTATACCTGAAAACCACACAGTCCATACAAAATACATTCCTGCATGAGCAACTACTACCTGGTTCTTACGTCCATACCACTCCAGCATGTATTCACGTGCGTGCACACACACCTGTACAAGCAGCACTCAGCCTGTCTTCTTTCCTGAAGTAGCAAAGCACCTTACATAATTTCATCTTCAGTTCTGCGAAAATACAGAATCTCTCTCTCTCTCACACACACACAGACATTTTATTTCAGGAAATCAAACCCGTACCTTCAGAATCACTTGGTATTAAAAATGGAACGAATTGAGTAATCCTCTATTCCTTGCATTCGCTCTGCCTCCATTTCCTCGCTTGTAACCATAGTGATGGCTTTGTCCTGATTTCACCTCAGCAGTGCAGGGAGTGTTTTTCCCAGGATTATCGTTTCTAGTTGCATTAGTGGATGAGAGGGGGAGTGGTTTAGGGACCCCAAGCTGAGATCCCATTCTGACCAAACTCCGGTTAATTGTTTGATGGAAATAGGATCCTACTGAATATGACCAAATGCTTTTGCTTTGCTCTTCTGTCTTCTCTAGACAACCCTCCCCCTCGTCTCTCTTGTACAATACTGATCTTGATTGTTCTTTTCTTCTTGCATTCCAGCATTAAAAAAAAAAGTATAAAAATATATATAATGTATCTAAGCAAGAAATTAATTTTGTATTTTGTGGTGATTAATAAAACAGTTGTGTAGTGATGCAGCAGCATCACGTGTACATGTCATTTTTGTCATTTCCACTTGTCAGAGTGTAAAAGGAATGAAAAAAGTACAGTGTATAGAAAAGTGCAGAGTGTACAGCGTATATATATATATATATATATATATATATATATATATATAATTATCTCTAGCCGCTTTATCCTGTTCTACAGGGTCGCAGGCAAGCTGGAGCCTATCCCAGCTGACTACGGGCGAAAGGCAAATGTAGGAACAGGGTTAAGTCCATTTAAAGCAATAACAACCAATCAGTAGTTAGTTAGTAGTTGGTTATTATTTTCCTTCAAGTGGTGTTGCTACACCTGTGATATTTTTCATGAGTGAGAATTCAAAAAAGTAGACCAAGGTCAAGTCAATTCACCATCTAATTAGATGGCATAATTTTGTAAAACTGAGCTGAATAAAGATCCATCCATTAGCCGTAACCGCTTATCCTGTGCAGCGTCGCAGGCAAGCTGGAGCCTATCCCAGCTGACTATAGGCGAGAGGTGGGGTACACCCTGGACAAGTCGCCAGGTCATCACAGGGCTGACACCTAGACACAGACAACCATTCACACTCACATTCACACCTACGGTCAATTTAGAGTCACCAGTTAACCTAACCTGCATGTCTTTGGACTGTGGGGGAAACCGGAGCACCTGGAGGAAACCCACGTGGACACGGGGAGAACATGCAAACTCCGCACAGAAAGGCCCTCGTCAGCCATGGGGCTCGAACCCGGACCTTCTTGCTGTGAGGCGACAGCGTTAACCACTACACCACCGTGCCGCCCCTGTGTGCGTGTGTATATATATATATATATATATATATATATTTTTTTTTGTATATAAAATGGCATGTTTTTATTTAACTCTAAGGATATTTGTTACTGCAGTGGTCACGACATGTAATTCAGAGGTTAAAGCTTGATTTAGAAAAAAGTTCTACTTTTCCCAGGTTTATAATAGAGATTTAATGATAGGGTTGAGCAACAGATGGACTACATACAGTCAATAATTACAAAGTGACCTATATGCTAGGTAGAGCTGATAAAATGGCCAGGCAGTGTAGGTGGATACAGGTCATTTTGTCCAACGACCATTTCATCCAAAGCCTTTTTCATATGCACAATTATTTTATATTTCATGTATGTTTGTTTGAAAAAAGGAGGAATTCTCAATGGAATCTGACCAAAGCAAAATGAAAACGAAAGCGGAAACTATGGGAATCGGCTAGGGCTGCTTGTGGGGAGAGATTGTTTTTATTAGACCAAATTGCGTAGGAAATCTATACTCTTTGTATAAGCACACTGATGCCTCTTGATCATGTGCAGGTAAGCCTCATTAACAGCGTGCATGCGCGCTGGACTGCGCACGTGCACCGAGCCGACTCTTGGATGCACGCCGTTAATGAGGCTCAAATGCACGTAATCAAGAGGCATCAGCATGCCTATATAAAGACTGAGAAAATGGACATCCAGTGTGAAGTATTACACCACATCAGTGCGCGTTATCGAGTCTTATTCTCCCGTGTAGATTCCCTAGGTTTCCGATCCTGTTTCCTGTTCTTAGTTTCAATTTTTGTCTTTGCTCGATTTAGCCTGTTTGTGCCTCGTCCGACCTTTTGCTAGTTTCACGTTTACGAGATTGCCTGCGGTTTTGGATTGTTTGCCTGTGTTTTTTCACAATCTATATAAAAAGTGGCAAAGTTTGTCTGTTTGTCTAGGGCTAACGTTGCCATTTCTTGACGGATTTTCACCAAATTTGGCAAGTAGGTTCTCGGGAGGTCCCTGGGGGGGCACAATATCCACCCACCCCCTTCCTCGATGCCTTTCACATTATATTTATCAACACAAACTCTTGACAGATGGTTCACTAAACTTGGCACATAGGTACAGGAGATAACCACAATTGGGCAGAACTCAGAAATTCCATATTTGGGCTCCTGGGTAGTGGATGTTTGGATTTTTGTTTGTCTTGGGTTAACATCACCATTTCTCGAAGGCTCTTCACCAAATTTGACATGGAATTCTGGGGGCAACCCAGAATTTTGCAAAATCTGGGCAACCTGTTAGTTATTAGTAAACATTACTTCTGCACTTGCATCCATCTCCTACCACTCTTGGACAGTGGGAGGTACATACATTGCAATTTAAGCACAAGCTTAGTGGGGAGGTGTGTTTATATTTTGTGAATTTCCATTTATTACAGGCAGATGCAGTCATAAACCTGCTTAATGCACTCCCTTAAATGAATTATGGTTTGTTTATATCTTGATCTTGTCACACACACAAAATAATTGATAGTGCGCATAAAAAAGGCCTTGGATGAAATGGTCATTGGACGAAGTGTCCTGATCCCGTGTAGGTATATGGATGGCAACTTGGTGTATGTATCCAAGGTAAGTACACTCAAGAAATGATTGTTTTTATAATTATAATGAGGCCTCGTCCCATTAATTAACTTGTAATGTAGAACACGTGCTTTTCTGTCTTTCTTCCCACACACCCTTAGATGGCATTTCAATAGAATCATCACTAATCGCATTCATTTAAGAAAAAAAAAAAGTTACACATTATATTAAACAGGCTCATTATGAATAACAGTTTTCGATGTAAATTTATTAACAAGATCTACATAAATCATGATTGTGTCAAAGATGGATAACAAGTTAAATGCATATGTTGGCACAAAATAAAAAATTAAAAATGTTTATTGATGTGGTGTCTCCCTTTATAAAGAAGCTGCCAACAAATGGCTTTACATCAGTAAAAGCTCTTCATCGACCAATGAACAAATCTCCTGTTCGTTAAACTGTTAATAAAAATGTGGCACATTTTAGATTTTTTATATATAATGTTATATATACACACACACAATAATACTTGTGTTCCTCCATAAATCAGGAAGTCTGTCCAATCGTCCTCAGATCGACATGGTGCACAAGATGAACTGTAAGAGGAGACAAATGTAGCATGTAAATGAATTCTGTTAAAACTTGTAGGGAATATGGTGCATTGGTGTTAATTACAGTTATACTTTGGGTGCCATTTTATTTTTCCATTCATAAAACTTACAAGATATCCTGCGTAGGAAATGTAGCTCAGATAATTATTACTGGTCCTCGACTATTTTTTTCATGAATTGAGTAAGGAATAAAATATAAAGCATAGTTAAGGGAGGAAAAAAACAAACAGGTATTTTGATATGTTACCACTCTTTATTGTTTTCCTATAGTACAGGACATCATGAAGTGCTTTACTCCTCTTATACCACAGTGATCTGCCAACAATTGCTATTTTAAGTTTTTAAATGCATTTTCACTAAGAATAAAAAGTTGTGGAACATCCACAAGACCAGTTAGTTCTTGTCATCACTGATGCTGTAGCAGCTACAAACAGCTGATCCCTTACTAGGCTCTCTTGTTCTCACTTTCTCTTTACTCAGTTGTGCATTTCTTGACATAACATGGATTACTACAGTTGTTTACTGTATTAGTTAAACACATTAAGAAGGCAAGAAATTGCACTCATTAACTTTTGATGAGGCACACCCGTTAACTGAAAAGCATCCCAAGTGACTACCTCATGAAGCTGGTTAAGATCATGCCAGTAGTGTGTAAAGCATCACCAAGGTAAACGTGGCTACTTTGAAGAATCTAAAACATGAAACTTTTTTTAAAATACTTGTTTATGACACAATTGCATTCATGTTCCAGATATTATCATAGTTTTGATCTCTTCAGTATTGGTCTACAATGTAGAAAAGAGTCAAAATACAGAAAAAGCTATGAATGAGTCGGGGTGTCCAAACTTTTGACTGTAATCTGGTTATTATTAGGCTTAGATTATATGCATCATCTGCCATACAAGTCCTTGTGAATAAGCTGTTACTACTGAAATAATTATGATAAGCGCATTACTCTAAACCTATCATCTGATTTCCAGACAGAACTATTGTCTATAGTTGTGTCGTTACAGAGAATCAATCAACGTCTTCAGATTTGAGAGTTTAACAGCACTGTGGTGTAATGGCAGGTAATTTATAAACAGCTTCTTGATTCTTTTTGAGTAAAAAGAAGAAACAAATCCCACTTTTCTGCAGCATGAAGGTAGAGTCAGAAACGTATTAATATTAATGGTGTTGTATTTTGCAGTGTGCGCTACTTACATCATCATAACGGAAGTTCACAGTTCCTTGTTGCATGGCATCCCTCATCCTGAAATTCTCTGTAGAAAAACACAAACTGCGTGAAAATGGCTTGCACTTCCATAAAAGCTTATGGATAGATCTCTGGCTAACACACACACACACACACCATTAACACGCTAGCTGTTAACATAGTATGAAATGGTTAATGCTAACAGCTAGCATGCTAACATTGAACATGCTAACCTTAACATGTTAGCTACCAGAAAATATTAACATGCCAACTTTAGCATGTTCAGATGTTCACTGTTAACATGTTAGCATATTAACATGCTAGCTGTTAGCCTCAACATGTCAGCATGCTAGCCTTAGCATGTTAGCTGTTAACATGTTAGCATGTTAACCTTAGCATTAACATGCTAGCTATTAACATGCTAGCATCTAGCCTATTAGAATGCTAGCTATTTACATGCTAGCCTGTGTGTTAACATAACTCTTCTCCTACAGCTCAGCAAGCACACTTTGCATTTTCTCCGCGGAAATGCAGTCTAGTTTATATACTACAGTTTACAAATAGTATTCTACACTAATAATCAGCAAGGTAATATTTGCTCATTCTGCTAGATTAGCTGGATAATAGCATGCTCAAAGGAGAAACATTTATACAGGTCATTAGAACTCTTAACAACTGTGACACCGTCACAAAGCAGCTTTAGAAAAATCTGGATACAGATTTAGATCCCTATAAGAAACAAGCCAGAAGTGACGGTAGCAGTCACACAGAGGAAAAGCAAACGCTACAAAAGATATGGAATGGTTGGTGTGATGAGTCCTGGGATGAGAATGGGATGGTTATGATGATCACAGCAAGAGTTCTTAGGAAGTATCGTACTCCGAAAGAAGCATGCATCTTTGACGACATTATTGTTTCACCTGTTGACTTATGAAATGCTCCACACCTTGACAGAACAATGCTGATTTATACAACCCCACTTCCAAACAAGTTGGGATGCTGCATAAAACGCAAATAAAAACAAAACATGATGATTTGCAAATCATGGAAATCCTGTGTTTCATTGCAATTAGTTTAAAAATGACAAAAGGTTGAAACTGAGAAATTTTGTTTTTTGAAAAATATATGCTCATTTTGAATTTGATGCCAGAAAAACATTTCAAAAAAAGTTGGGACAGGGGCATGTTTACCATTGTGTTGCCTCTACTTTCAACACCACTCTGTAAACGTTTAGGAACTAAGGAGACCAACTGCTGTAGTTTTGAAAGAGAAATGTTGTCCCATTCTTGGCCGATATACAATTTCAGTTGCTCAACAGTTCGGGGTCTCCTTTGTCATATTTTGTGCTTCATAAATGTGCCAAATGTTTTAAATGGGAGACAGGTCTGGACTACAGGCAGGCCAGTTTAGCACCAGGACTCCTACTACAGAGCCACGCATACATGCAGAAAGCGGTTTGGCATTGTCTTGCTGAAAGAAGGAAGGCCTTCCCTGAAAAAGATTTTGTCTGGATGGCAGCATATTGCTCTGAAACATGGATATCATTCAGCATTAATGATGCCTTCCCAGATGTACAAGCTACCCATGTCAGGTGCACTAATGCACCCCCATACCATCACAGATGCTGGCTTTTGAACTGTGCACCGATGAGCTGGATGGTCCCTATCCTCTTTAGTCTGGATGACATGGTGTCCATGATTTCTAAAAAGAATTTCTACTTTTGATTTTTCAGACCTCGGGACAATTTTCCACTTCGCCCCAGTCCATCGTAAAAGAGCTCGGGCCCAGAGAAGGTGGCGGTGTTTCTGGATATTGTTTATATCTGGTTTTAACTTGCATTTGTGGATACAGTAATGAACTGTTTTCACAGGCAATGGTTTTCTGAAGTGTCCCTGAGCCCATACAGTGATTTCCACTACAGACACGTGTCTGCATTTAATGCAGCGTCACCTGAGGGCCTGTAGATCACAGGCATCCAGTGTCAGTTTTCAGACTTGTCTCTTGCATACAGAGATTTCTCCAGATTCTCTGAATCTTTTAATGATCTTATGTACCATAGATGATGTGATCCACAAATTCTTTACAATTTTACATCGTGGAGCGCTATTCTTACATTGTTGCACTGCATGGATTAAAGCAAAAAAAATTATTTGACTGAAAATTTACCGGGGGGGGGGGGTTATGGGTGGATTTCGATGAAATTCTGAGAATGGTTAACTTAGAACTGATAACTTTATTATCAATTAATTAATGGATTAATATATTCAATTTATTGCACTCTTTCCATTGCTTCCGTATATTATTTTTTGTGGCAAACCACACAAATGCAAGCACCTGGAATGTTTAGTTTTTTGCACCATGAACTAAATGGCTTTCCGTTTTCACCTATTTCGTACAGCCAAGCCCACCTCCACTTGTTTTTTACACCTTTATCGATGGCAGACACATCAGTGCCTTCTTTCATGTAAAGCGCATCCATGCTGCCGAAACCAGAATGACATGCTCCTCTATGCTCGACGTCAATATAGAAAAAAGTTTGGATCTTCGCTTAAATTAAAATTATAATTTGACCTTACTTTGTGTTGAATACGACTTCAAAAACAATTCAAGATTTTATTAAGAGAAATATTGTGGCCAACACGAGTGTTAAGTTACCTAAAAGATCGCGTGAAGTTGGCTGCTATCTACTTTGCATTCGTTCTCATTTTCCTCCATCATTTCATAGGCCAGAAACAGATGTTTTGACGTAATTTAACTTAGTAGGCTATGATTATTATTTAACCATAGTTTTCTAGACATTTTGACTGTTTGGGGCATTGAACGCTGGTGTATGATTTTCAGGGAATAAAGTTTAGCGCATGTCGGAACATCATTGCGCTCGCAGCCTCCAACTCCTCAAACGTCCTTTAAATTGTGATATAACGTAGGCTATAAGGCACAGTTCTAACATACCTTACACATTGGCCTAACGAAAATAATTGTTGGGGCGTCTGCTGATTTGTTAGCTATAAATTTAGGTCTAATTACTTCTGACAGTCTGCAAGCATTGCACCGTCAGGTCTTCAAGTCTGGCTGAAGCAGAGGAGCGGGCTTTCCGGGGTTTATTTTTTCATTTTTTTTTTTTTTTAACATGCTCTATTTCTACATGTCCAGGTTTGAACCAAGTCATTTTGGCAAGATTTAATTTAATACAAAACAGAAATGGTCAGACACAAGCACGCCAAGCACATGGGAATGTATTTTGCCAATTTTGACAGCGCATGTTTTTTTAATGCCGCACCGTAGACAGCGAACATTTAAACATGATCAAACATAGGAAATGAACAACACAAAGCATGGCTCAAAAACAAAAAAGAAGTTGTTAAATAAACCCTGCTGATAGTTGATGGTGTTGCAACACATCAGTGTTATAACCCAATCTCTACCCAACCACCCGTCATTTTAATTCTCCTCGGATCAGCACCAACCTCACATTTGGCCTTGGGAGAGTTCAGTTGACGGAAATCCGTCACACGACGGAAAACTTTAATCCATGTGCACTGTTTGCCCACACAGTTTCTCATTCAGCAGTTAACCCCTCACCATCTTTACTTCTGAGAGGCTCCACCTCTCTGGGATGCTATTTTTATACCCAATCATGTTACTGACCTGCTGCCAATTAACCAAATTAGTTTTTAACATTACACAACTTTTCCAGTCTTTCATTGACCCTGTCCCAACATTTTTGAAACTGGTTACTGGGACTAAATTCAAATGAGCGTTTTTTTTTCTCGTAAAACTAAGATTTTTCAGTTTTAAAATTTGATACGTTGTCTTTGTACCATTTTCAATGAAATATCAGAGTTCCATGATTTGCAATTCATAGCATTCTGGTTTTATTTACATTTTATAGAGCATCCCAAGTTTTTTTTTTTGGAAACTACTGTCATAATGTCTTGTAATAAAACAAATTGTAATAAAACCCTGAGCTAAATCTACTATAATAATACAGTCTTCTATGATGTGTGCAGGAGAGCAGTTAGAGGAAAAAAATAAATTATCCACTGGATAATGGTTATGGATATCTTTGTCTTTGGAGAACAAATAAGCAGACTTTTTTTTTTTTTCCCCCTTGCCATAGTAGTGCTTTGGCTAGTTACATTATCTCACGACAAAATTTAATCTTAAAAAGGTACAATAGCCCATTAAAAAAAAGAAAAAAAATCACTTGTATAAATAACCTTTGCAGCAAATAAACCATGATAAAAGAAAGGTGTAAGCCATGATCAATGTGGCCTAGCGTTAGTAGTACTACTAGTATTAACTGGTTGATCCTGTAGATCCTGGAGGCGGCACTCAAGTAGTAAAAACTTCATTCAAACGTTGAATCCATCTACTTCAATGTTAGACCTAATCTTACCTAATGCACCTTTTAAGCTGCACTTGCTTGTACTTCATGTTACTCACAAATCACAGAAGAGTAAGCAAATGCATCACTCGTGTGAAGCTGGTGAAATCTGCAATTTTAAACAGCTTGTGAAAACATGGGACGTTTTTTCATCACCACTGAAGATGTGAAGAAATGGCACTAGGTACAGATTTCACATATTCTCAGAGCACTTTATAGCCTAACGAGGCCGTCAACGACGGTGTAGCTCACTCCGGCCCACCTAGTCCAGAAGGAACGATCTAAAGTGGGCCACCTTGCACAATAAATGTTGCAAGCTACTGTATATACACACACACACACACACACAATATACACAAGCTATATACACCCTAGGAACCCATTTGTCAGAAAGAATCCAAAACGGCGAGGATTTGACCCAGAAGAATTGATTTTTGTTGAACTGCTCATTAAGGCTTAATTAGTCCATAACTTCATTAATACATTAATACATTATCTCACAACAAAATTTAATCTTAAAAAGGTACAATAGCCCATTAAAAAAAGAAAAAAAAAAATCACTTGTATAAATAACCTTTGCAGCAAATAAACCATGATAAAAGAAAGGTGTAAGCCATGATCAATGTGGCCTAGCGTTAGTAGTACTACTAGTATTAACTGGTTGATCCTGTAGATCCTGGGGGCGGCACTCAAGTAGTAAAAACTTCATTCAAACGTTGAATCCATCTTCTTCAATGTTAGACCTAATCTTACCTAATGCACCTTTAAGCTGCACTTGCTTGTACTTCATGTTACTCACAAATCACAGAAGAGTAAGCAAATGCATCACTCGTGTGAAGCTGGTGAAATCTGCAATTTTAAACAGCTTGTGAAAACGTGGAACGTTTTTTCATCACCACTGAAGATGTGAAGAAATGGCACTAGGTACAGATTTCACATTCTCAGAGCACTTTATAGCCTAACGAGGCCGTCAACGATGGTGTAGCTCACTCCGGCCCACCTAGTCCAGAAGGAACGATCTAAAGTGGGCCACCTTGCACAATAAATGTTGCAAGCTACTGTATATACACACACACACACACACACACACACACAATATACACAAGCTATATACACCCTTAATACTTGTCATTTTTAGGGCATACCTAACAACGTGTTTTCTTTCTCTCTCTCCCCCCCCCCCATCTGTCCCTCTGAGTTACATGTTGATCCTGGGATTGAGATGCTGGCCTCTTCTGCCCCTTGGACCTGCTTGATCCATCCTGGTGCCCTGTGTCTGGTCGGAGTTTTATCGCCCCACTCCTGTGAAGGACGGCCCCATGAGGACAGTTGAGGGTTATACCTGTTAAAACTGTTAATATTATAGTCAGGCTGTCTGTTGTTGCCCAAATGAGGATGGGTTCCCTTTTGAGTCTGGTTCCTCTCGAGGTTTCTTCCTCATGTCGTCTGAGGGAGTTTTTCCTTGCCACCGTCGCCACAGGCTTGCTCATTGGGGATAGATTAGGGATAAAATTAGCTCATGTTTTAAGTCGTTCAAATTCTGTAAAGCTGCTTTGCGACAATGTTTATTGTTAAAAGCGCTGTACAAATAAACTTGAAACTTGAAACACCCTAGGAACCCATTTGTCAGAAAGAATCCAAAACGGCGAGGATTTGACCCAGAAGAATTGATTTTTGTTGAACTGCTCATTAAGGCTTAATTAGTCCATAACTTCATTAATAATTGTAATTAAGCAAATCTGGGTAGAGGTTATATGCACCCTACCCAGAAAGAATCAAAATCAGTGAAAAACTGAGGGAGAAGCAGCGATTTGTATGGAAACTGCTTGTTAGGGTTTAATTACTCCATATCTTCATTATCAATTGCAATTTTGGGTAGAAGCTATATGCAGCCCAGGCAGACTTGCCTTCCTGCCAAAATGAATAAAAATCAGTGAAGAATTGAGAAAGAAGCAGCGATTTTCGTGAAATGTGGACGATGAACGACACATGATGGCATAAGCTCATCGCCTGTTGGCTAGATGAGCTAATAACCATCAACATTCAGAAAATAGAGGAAAACCCACAGTTTCCACACTTTATAAAAGATGCAAATGTTTAAGATGACATTGGAGATAAACTAAACAGCTTATATTCTCATATAAGAAACAGACATTGCTTACGTCTATTAGGTTTTAGATTATTGCAATCATTACTCCATTTAATATATTATTTATTCCTTTAGATTGTTTATAGTACAGGGTTCCTACACATTTTCAAATTTAAAATTCCAGACTTTTTCCATACTCAAATTCTCAGGTTTGGAGACTTCAGCGAACAAACAACTACTCATACATTTAAAAGAATTACTTGAAAATCAAACAGGTACTCACATTATGACATACCACCAAAATGCATACCATATTTAGCTTGGCCTAAAATTTGTATCAGTGCCCTGTTTTTGTCATAAATATATATACACATTACACAAAATACAGGATGCCACTCTGACGCACACGTACCGGTATCTGATGCACACTTCAAGACATTAAAACACAGGTGTGTGAAGATGTCAAGCTCATACAGGATGTCCCGAAAAAAAATGTATACACACTTTTAATCACTGTAAAGTACTGTATGTGTTTATTAAAATCCATGTAATTTTCAAAGAGTAATAGAATTTACAGACATTTTATTATTTAGTCACCGCCTGTTCTCAAACCGACATCCATTCTGGTCCAGTCACTGCTGACAATGCAAATCACATTCAATTCTCTTGGTATTTTTGGACATTCACTTTCAGTGACTGTTGCAGGTCTCATAGCGTAGACTATAAACATCAGTTAGAGGCAGTGATAAAACAAAGTGATGTCTGTAAATTCTATTACACCTTGAAAATGAAATGAATTTTAATAAACACCTACTTCACAATGACTCAAAGTGTGTATACATTTTTTCGGGACACCCTGTATGTTGTGCGCACACAGAAGTTTACTGAAGCTTCTAATTTGAAAACAGTCATTATGACATTTTTTGTATTTACTATTGTGTTTTATGAAGGCCCTGTGTTAGTTCCACTGTAGATCACATTTTGTCCACATACCAAGAGATGGCAGACGTGGCCACCCTAACCAGTATGTAATGGCTGCAGTGCCCTTGAGCAAGGCATTTAACCCCACATTGCTCCAGGTTGTAACCATGTTGTACCCTGTAATAACTAAGTGGCTTTGGATAAAAGCGACAACTAAATGTAATCAGAGATGCCTACCCCAAATTTTGAATTTCAGTATTCTTGAAAACATTTTTCAGTATTTTGGAATGATTTTCAGTAACATTAATTTATGCGCATTTCCATTATAAAAGAGGTGTATATACCAATATGTTTAACATTTAAATTATTAAAAAGTACTGTTTTGTGTGAATTGAATAAACAAAACACGAGCAGCCATCTCAACTGAATTTCCACTCAACAAATTTCTAGAGCATACAATATATCACATTTTTCTAAATACAATAGTGTTCCCTGTTTGCAGACATTACGGTTGACTACCAATCATTGGTATTGAATGTAACTCCTCAAAAGTATTATATTATATTGCCTGGCAAAAATGTTCTACCTGTTTACGGATTCTAATAAAATTGAAAAAAAATTTTATTTCATGCCAAAGAGAGTCCGACATTGTTATCTTAATGTCCCAATATATAAATACTTCAGCATAATGCTTCAGAAGAGACATTGAATAAAATGACATTTATAATTGTATTTAAAACAGTGGAATGATCAATTTTTTGCCACAATCCCAACAACACTAATCATAAAATTCTGTTTTTGATCATACTACATGTACATTTGTACTTGCAACACTGAAAAAACTTTGAATTAAAGAAGTACAGCCAGTGTTTGATATTTCAGTGAATAAAAATCATACATGTAAAAAGAAACTGAATAAGTTTAACTCACATTTCATGGCACTAATTGGCAAGTTCAACTCCAAGCATAGGTCAACCATCACCGCTTCAGTACGTGTCACGTTCCGTGTCTTTTCATCCACAGATTTCGTAAAAACTGCTGGATACCCCCAGATTTACTTTCCGCCTGACTCGCCATTTCAGCATACTCCATATGGTTTTTTTTTTTGTAGTTGACATGCCGCGTGCAGTCATCGCGACCACCATGAGTGATGTTAATGTCAGTTCTACACAGTTTGCAGTGCGCATATTCATTGCCCTTTTGACTGGGTGTAATGCACGGCCATTCTACCGTATCGAAAATAGCGCGAGCAAATGTGCGGAATCTGCGCATGTCACACACAGCATGTGCGGAATCTGCGCATGTCACACACAGCATGTGTGGTTGTCGTAAAAATAAATAGCCATGAATCGCGCATGGATTGAAAAAGTTGCTTGGACATTTAAAAACAACTCACTGGAATTTTTTAAGACTTTATAATAATTCCGTACAGAATAACACTGTTTGCCGTAACATCGTATTTACGTAACTTTTCCGTACAAAATACGGCCAATCCGTACTAGTAGGCATCTCTGTGTAATGTAATTATAATAATAATGTAATTATAATAATAATGTAATAACAGCATTGTTCAGTTTATATGTACATTTGCGTACACAGCCTTCATATTTTTGTTGGCAGTTTTTTTTGTCTTGGGTCGCTTGTTTTCAGGGTCCATGTGCCTTATTTTTCTAGCAAATTCTGGCAACACTGCCAAATAAGCCATAAGCATTTTTACACTGACTGGAGCTATGATGTCTGTTCACGCATGTTCAAGAGGTGTTTTGTAGCAGGGGTTTTTCCTGTGTCGTCTTGTCCAAAGTCTTGCAAGAAGCAAGCAGGTTCAGGGGGTGTGGTGGAGCGCATGCCAGTACAACAGAACACCTGTTTCCCTCCCTCCGCATTTCAACACATTTCTTTGGCAAAATTCAACTGAATGTCGGAATGTTGAGCTTCATTTTACTATGTAGCGGCAAAGGTCTGGAGAAACAAATATTTCTCCATACCCTAATTTCCATTTTCCATACTTTTCCAGACCTGGAAAATACTAAAATCAAATTCCATACTTTTCCATACTGCGTAGGAACCCTGATAGTAGGACTGAATAGATATTATGAAAATCAGAGCAGTACAACATACAACCATTTTATCATCGCAAGATATGAGCGGATCTTTATGAAACTGGCAAGAAATAAAAACTAGCGGACATGCAACCCCTCCCAAACACTTTCACAAACGGTTTATCTGTGACCAGAACTCAAAAGGCCAAAATGACCGAAAAAATGACACTGTTCAAGTCTTTTTTTTTTTTCCCCCCCTCCCAGGAGATTTGCCAGTTATCATCTCACAATACAACCTTCCCACTCACCTGTTAGAGCCCTGAGTTTCACACAGCAGGCCACATAGTCATCGAAATAGATCCTGCCTCCCCGACTAAAGCGTTTGATGATGCACCCTAAAGCCTGAGGGCTCACTCTGTACCCTGCGAAAACATGTCACATAAATACAGTGTCAGTGCTATTGGTGCAACCTTGCAAGATTAAAAAGTACATTAAATGCAATGGTAACTGCAATGGATTCCAACTGCCCCCCGTTTTGCTCCCGTCTTTACATCTTGTTATCCGATTGTGTTCACCTATTCCATGTTAATCCTTGATTAGGTCTGTCTATGTATGCCGCATTGCGAAGTCTTCTTTACTTCATTACTGTAGCTGGGTCATTCCGTGCCAACTCACCTAAATTTCAGGAACTCCCCCACATCACCGTCTCAGATTTTACTCAAAAAATTCTCTAATCAAGAATCATATGTTTGTACCACACATGCAAAATATTAGCCCCCAATTATGTTGTAGTTTTGGAACTACAGGCCTTTGAAATATTGATGTCAAAACACCACATGTCGAAATTGGCTCTTTCCCCAACTTCAGAGACCCATAACTTTTTATTGCAGCTATCTAGAAAGTTGTGTGTGCAGATTCTTACTGAATGATACCCACTCTTTTCAAATCTGTTGCCAGAAAGCCTCTGAAGGACATACCTTTTGCATAATAGGAAGCCAAAAATGGCATTTTGGCCAAAATCGCTTAAAATTCATTAAAACTCAAAGGGGCCTAGTAGAAATATGAAACTAGTTAGATTTTTTTCCTCATTACATAGTAATTGTAGGGTTGTTATCTGTTCACAGAAACATATTTTGCGATGAAAATTATATTCCTGAATTTTTAAAAATTTTTTTAACATCTTACGTCCTTTCCGAGGGGGCTAAAATAGGGCATTTTTGCCATCTTATTTGTTAATGTGGCTAGGGGTTTAGGATCTTCTAGTTTTTTGTGAAGATGCTCTCATATAAGATGTAACTACTCCCTGATTTTTTTTAACAAACGCCCCTTGCTTCATATTTTAATTATTTCTTTTGTACATGGACAGTTTCATCATTTTTCACTTTTTTCCACATTCAGAACTCTGTAACTCTACATTGGAAAATTCCTACTAGCAGCTATTTCAGATTTACATACACTGACATACAAATTTTCATATTTTAGTAGTAGTCTGCCCAAGAAATTCATATTTTTCTTTCTATTGGGACCTAAAAACAGCTATTTGGCCAAAAATGACAAAAATGTTGACTTGATATTTTTCAAGTTCTGGAGGGAATGGGCTATTTTCCTCATAAATTAAAGATGTGGTGACTTTTTCTATCCTGGAACAAGATCTCATCACAGCTTCTGCCCAATTGCACCCACTCAGCTGGAGATGAGAAGGGTTTCTTCTGATGTGGTACCATCATCGGTAGTGGACATAGGACCTGAAACCACACCAGTTTTACAGTCCCAGTTACAGGCCCCAAGCCAAATGTCCCAATCTGCACCAAATATGTACCAGCCAGGCAAATATATTGCCTGTGTTTATGACAGAAAATGGTACATTGGAAATATTGTCACCAGAAATGAAGAAGAAAATGATGTGTATGTCAATTTCATGAGACAAGGACGAGGCAACACATTCTCATGGCCACCACAAAGCAGGAAAGATGAATGTTGGGTGCCTTTGCTTCATGTCCTTTGTGTGGTAGAGGCCCCAAACATAAAAAGTGGGGGACGCCATTACCAACTAACAGAGGATGACTTCAAACTTGTGAAAGACTTAAGTTTTAACTTATGTACTACTAGATGACAGTTTATGAGTGTCTTAGCACATCACATGAAACTGTACTGCCTGTGAATGAATTACCCATTATCACGGATGCCCATATTTGACTTTAAATTATGTACAAATCTTGTGATGTTTTTCAACATCATGATCATGGATCATTGAATGTGTTAATATGTAAATAAAACCTCATTGCTAAATGTTTTGTGCTTACACAACCTTGAAGTATATAAAAAATACTACTCCAGAATTTTGTTGTTATTTTTCTATATTTTCCAAGGATATTCAACAAAAATTGCAATTATACCTAAAATTTTCTAATTGCAAAAAATAATATACAATACAGAAAAAGTTGTTCAGGAAATGTGTATGCCTAGATTAGGTTCTTATAAGCCTTAATTTGTGTGCAAAACACCCCTTTATTATTCCCTTGTTTATTAAAAGCTGCCCAGCGTTTTTGTCATTTTTGGCCAAATAGCTGTTTTTAGGTCCCAATAGAAAGAAAAATATGAATTTCTTGGGCATACAACTACTAAAATATGAAAATTTGTGTGTCAGTGTATGTAAATCTGAAATAGCTGCTAGTAGGAATCTTCCAATTTAGAGTTACAGAGTTCTGAATGTGGAAAAAAGTGAAAAATGATGAAACTGTCCATGTACAAAAAAAATTATTAAAATATGAAGCAAGGGGCGTTTGTTAAAAAAAATCAGGGAGTAGTTACATCTTATATGAGAGCATCTTCACAAAAAATTTGAAGATCCTAAACCCCTAGCCACATGACCAAATAAGATGGCGAAAATGCCCTATTTTAGTCCGCTCGGAAAGGACGTAAGATGTTAAAAAATTTTTTGTAAATTCAGGAATTGAAATTTCATGGCAAAATATGTTTCTGTGAACAGATAACAACCCTACAAATACTATGTAGTGAGGAAAAAAATCTAACTAGCTTCATATTTCTACTATGCCCCCTAGAGTTTTAATGAATTTTATGTGATTTTGGCCAAAACGTCATTTTTGGCTTCCCATTATGCAAAACGTATGTCCTTCAGAGGCTTTCTGACAACAGATTTGAAAAGAGTGGGTATCATTCAGTAAGAATCTGCAAACACAACTGTCTAGATAGCTGCAATAAAAAGTTATGGGTCTCTGAAGTTGGGGAAAGAGCCATTTCGTCATGTGGTATTTTGACATCAAAATTTCAAAGGCCAGTAGTTCCAAAACTACAATGAATTGGGAGCTAATATTTTGCATGTGTGGTACAAACATATGATTCTTGATTACAGAATTTTTTGAGCAAAATCTGAGACGGTGATGTGGGGACCCTTAGGTGAGTTGGCACGGAATGACCCAGCTGTAAATCTAACATTTAAACTCTGTGTACTTTATAGTTTACCCTTGTTTGTTGTAACCTGTCTGTTTTGACCTCTGCCATGTACTTTGACTACGATTATTGTATTCAATCTTTAAAAAAAAAAAAAATCCTTATGCTGAGTTTATGCATTTGCGCCCTGCCTCCTCATCACCTGCAATAGAGCACGAGGCCTCCACTAAAGCCTTCCAATATGCTTGATCTGGAGCCCATCTTTCCAGGTGGCCCAAGGTCCATTCCCTTTTCAACTGTCCTCAAAGTTTCCTTGGGCCTGCCTTCCTACTGCATGCAACAGCAACTTATTCTTACTAATACTACTGATACCATCAGGCAACACAGTGGTGCAGTGGATAATCAGTCACAGCAAGAAGGTTCCAAACCTCGTGGCTGACCAGGGTCTTTCTCTGTGGAGTACGCAAGGTTGGGCTTCCTCTGGGTGCTCCAGTTTCCTCCCACAGTCCAAAAACATGTGGATTAGGGTCAACTGGCTATTCTAAAATAACCCAAAGGTGTGAATGTGAATGGTTGTTTATTTCTGTGTTAGCCCTGCGATAGATTGGAGACCTGTCCAGGGTGTACCCCACCTCTCAAAGTCAGCTCCAGCTTCCTGATGGATTGTTATAATGGATGGAAGAACTCTCATTTATATTTGTCAAATTGTATTTAATTGCATTCTTTACTTTATTTAGTGGCGGCACAGTGGTGTAGTGGTTAGCATTGTCACTTCACAGCAAGAAGGTTTCCTCTGGGTGCTCCGGTTTCCCCCACAGTCCAAAGACATGCAGGTTAGGCTAATTGGTAGCTCTAAATTGACTGTAGGTGTGAATGTGAATGGTTGTCTGTGTGTCAGCCCTGCGATGATCTGGCGACTTGTCCAGGGTGTACCGTGCCTTAGAGCCCTGCACTCCCGCGGGACTCGCGGGACCCGCCGCAAAGCAGTGCGGCGCGGGACAAATTTTGAAAGCTCATTGCGGGTGCGGGCGGGACCGGAAGTGCACATATGCGTGCGCGGGCGGGAGTGCACATATGCGGCGCGGGCGGGAGCGGTGATAAGCTGCAGTCCCGCTAACTAAAAACGTGTTTGAAATAAAATTTATAAATTATTAATTTATGTCCATCATATATAATTTGTGCTGTATATTTTATTTGGCATTAATAAAAACATTTTAAGATGCCTAAATTTGCAGAGAGAGTCAGATTGCCAGATTGAGTGAGGAATGGCATCTTAAATTTGCCATTGATCACCCTAACAGGAAATCCTTTGATCACTCTAATGACTCGCAGTTCACACCCAGCTAGCAAGAGAACCATGAATGAAGTGATTTACTGCTTGCGTTAGTCTACAACTCTAATCAGAGAGACAGGTTACACAGTGCCGGTAGGCTTGACTCAATGCTATCCCAGAAATCCTTCCTGTAATATGCAAATTTGGCTGTCCAATCAGAGGCGGCCAAATTTGCATATTACAGGAAGGATTTCTGGGATAGCATTGAGTCAAGCCTACAGTCACTGTGTAACCTGTCTCTCTGATTAGAGTTGTAGACTAACTCAAGCAGTAAATCAATTCACTTCTCTTACTAGCTCTGTTTGCAATTTAAAAAAAAAAAAAAAAAAAAAAAAAAAACACCATTGGTACAAAGCAAGCCCATTCACTTTTTTATGCTGATCAGAGAATTACAATGGTTTCTCATGTGATAAAAATGTGCGATTCGCGATTAAATATTTTAATCGCTTGACAGCACTAATTATTATTATTATTATTAGAGACACTACATGCTGAATTCAGAAACAAGGTAAATAATAACAAACGTGAACGTGAGCTGTAGATATTTATGCTCAAATCCACTCAAAGTAGGGGGCGGGGCACCATCACGCTGTGTCAAGACAAGAACTTTCCTGAGAAATAACGCGAACGTCTGCATCATGCGGGATTTGCGGGCGGGACAAAATATGGCAGGCGCGGGCGGGAGCGGGACTGAAAATCAATTTTTTTGTGGGCGCGGGCGGGACTGAAAATCATAATTCTTTGCGGGCGCGGGCGGGACTGCACAATGCGGGCGTGGGCGGGACTGAAAAATCCGACCCGCGCAGACCTCTACCGTGCCTCTCGCCCATAGTCAGCTGGGATAGGCTCCAGCTTGCCTGTGACGCTGCACAGGATAAGCGGTTACGGATAATGGATGGATCTTTATTCAGCTCAGTTTTACAAAATTATGCCATCTAATTAGATGGTGAATTGACTTGACCTTGGTCTACTTTTTTGAATTCTCACTCATGAAAAATATCACAGGTGTAGCAACACCACTTGAAGGAAAATAAACCAACTACTAACTAACTACTGATTGGTTGTTATTGCTTTAAATGGACTTAACCCTGTTCCACATTTACCGGGAGAGATGAACTAAGGACAAACAGTGGTATTCAAACCCTGAGCGACGTGCATCAACATACCCATGTTAGTAATGCTCTGCGACAACTCATGAGGCTCCACGCTGCCACTGTTGTCTCGGTCCACCATCATGAAGTTCTGCTTCCAGCCATTCAGCACAGCAAACAGCTCCTTAAACTCATTGAAGCCCATCTTACCTGAATAATCTCTCTACATGAGCAGTGCTAAGGAAAATCAACCAGCTGTTCCAATTCTCTAACAGAGCCTGGCTTGAATATTTCAGAAACTGCTGATCTCCTGGGAATTTCACTCAAAAACACAGTCTAGTGTTTACACAGAATGATGCCACTAAAAAAAAAAAAAACACATCCAGCGAGCAGCAGTTCTGTGGACGGAAATGCCTCGTTGAGGAAAGAGGCCAGAGGAAGAGCAATGGCCAGGCTGGTTTGAGCTGAAAAAGGTGGCTATGATGACTCAGACAAGCAGATGAGCAGAAAAACCATCACAAAACGTACAACATATAGAAAGATGAGACCTGGCAACGGGGCGGCACGGTGGTGTAGTGGTTAGCGCTGTCGCCTCACAGCAAGAAGGTCCTGGGTTCGAGCCCCGTGGCCGGCGAGTGTCTTTCTGTGCGGAGTTTGCATGTTCTCCCCGTGTCCACGTGGGTTTCCTCCGGGTGCTCCGGTTTCCCCCACAGTCCAAAGACATGCAGGTTAGGTTAACTGGTGACTCTAAATTGACCGTAGGTGTGAATGTGAGTGTGAATGGTTGTCTGTGTCTATGTGTCAGCCCTGTGATGACCTGGCGACTTGTCCAGGGTGTACCCCGCCTTTCGCCCGTAGTCAGCTGGGATAGGCTCCAGCTTGCCTGCGACCCTGTAGGACAGGATAAAGCGGCTAGAGATAATGAGATGAAATGAGACCTGGCAACATTTTTCTAATCTTCAACTGTCCACTTTTGGTGAATTTATCCCCACTGCGGCTTTAGATTGCTGTTCTTGGCTGACAGGAGTGGAACCTGATGTACGTTAGTCTCCTACTATTGTAGCCCATCTGCCACAAGGTTCAGAATGTTGTCCTTTCTGAGATGCATTTCTGCTCACCATTGGTTGGAAAGAGTGTTAATCTGAGTTTAGTCTTTGTCGAACCAGAACAAAACACTTCAGGACATGCTGCTGTTGGAAACTAATCAATTTTGGTGTGTTGACACAAACTCCACTTCACAGGACTGTTATTAACATCATGCTCTGGTTGCATAGATGAAAAAAAAAAAAAAAAAAAATCACTGGGACATTGATAAATACTAAAACAGCGATCCAGTGAGGGCAATTTTAGGTTGCACAGTTAGGACCATAAAATGTTTCATACTATTACACTCTGTCAGAGTTCACGCTATAAATCAAACAGGTCATCAGGCAGAAGACAGATCAAAAAGAGAGGACAGAATAAAAATGAAATTTGATTGCCAACATTTCTGTAAAGGATACATCCAACATGGCAATCATGATCCTGCATGTCTCCAAACTGAAGGCTGCAAAACAAATGAAATGGGTTTTATTAAATTATATCATTCTATTATTTTATCCACAGTCACTGGATATGAGCAATCGTGTGCTCTGATTGGCTACTCTACTACTAGACTATCAGCTCATTTCCTGAGAGTAGAGAAAAACAAAATGGTGGAGCGTGTTGCTGAACTAACCGAGGATGAAATAAAAACTACTTGAACCCCCCCCCAAAAAAAGAAAAAAATGGAATAAAAAGTATTTGATGGTAAGAACATCCCTTTTTTTTTCTAAGAATTATTATTATAGCATTTTTCACAAATTGCTACTGTCATTTAGCTGGTTTGTTTGCATTCCAAGCTGAAATGATTTTGTTGGACACTTTGTATAAAAGTTATTTATTGAATTTGCAAAAATAATAATAATAATAATAATAATAATAATAATAAAGGCTTGGTTTCTCAAAATCCAGTGAATGTGCATAGAATAAAAGTTATTCTTACTCAGTCTCATCGTACATGGCTTATAGCCAACTCTGTGCTACGCGCCTCGTCAGCTATCAGCTCGTATACGACTCAATTTTGTGTAACAATTGCTAAATGTACAGGGGTGCATTTCATGATGAATTTTTATTAATAATGAACAACTTAATGAAGGTTACTCATTGAGCCCGTTTTGCGAGTGATTCCTAAAAGCCTTTTTTGGCCCAAATTTAAGAAACTAGTTCTAAGTACTTCTTTGTGAAATAAGTAAATTGATTCACAGCCCAGAATTAAAATCTGTACATGGATAAGCGACTGAGACAGCGTAAACAGATGCCAGCAGACAGTATTTATAAATGGTGGACGCAAGCATAATTAACAAGTTACAGAAATGACATTCGCTTTGGAACGAGAAAGAACAAAGCATTTTTAGAACGGCAGTTTGTCACAGAAAAAAAAGAAAAAAGGAAGAAACCAAAAACAAACAAACAAAAACAAAAAAACAGCGCTATGAAGGAAATTAAATATGGGGACCATTTCATCCAATGAAGAATGGGAGTATAAAATGTTACACTGTGTACACGAGATGAACATTGGGTCAGCCATTTTGATTCAAAATTATTACATGGTACTTTTCAGTTATTTTTGTTACACATTACCCCCCCCTAAAGTTAGTTTTCGTTCATCTGGATATTTTCTTGCTTAATACGTTCTTAATTACCATTTTATGATGCGTTTAGCAGAAAAAAAAAAATCACTTTGCGTATTTAAATACACAAATACTTAAGACCCTTTGATTGGATAATTACTGCAGTGATTACCATGTTTCAGCAGGCAACAATCCTTTGAACCCTAACTGATGCAGTGAGTAGCTTCTCATTTCTTAAACAACCATGTCTGTAGACATATCCTGTGGTCATGAAAACTGGAGTTGCTATAATTGGTCAGGTCCAGACTCAGCAACATCATGTGGCAATAAAATGAAGTCAGCTGACACCTTAAATGTACTCAATGACCAGGTTATCCCATCAGTGTTTTTTTGTGTCTCTCCCCCCCCCCCCCCCCCTTTCTCTGATGGCATGGTGCATATTTCAGAACAACAATGCCAGGATTCATCGTGCTCAAATAGTAAAAGAGCGGTTCAGGGATCATGAGGAATCATTTTCACACATGAATTGGCCACCACAGAGTCCTGACAGAACCCCACTGAAAGTATTTGGGATGTGCTGGAGAAGATTTTACAGAGTGGTTCGACTCTCCCACCGCCAATACAAGATCTCTGCAAAAAGTTAATGTAACTCCGGATGGAAATAAAAGTCGTGGGGTTGCATAAGGTTGCCAAAACAATGCCATGGCGAATCTGCGCTATAATCAAAGCTAAAGGTGGTCCAACAACATAGAATGTGAGACTTAATTATTTTTATTTATTTATAAAACAGGGAAAGTATTTGCAAACAAACAAATACAAAAAAAATTCAGTGTCCCTTTGTCATATTTTGCGCTTCATAATGCGCCAAATGTTTTAAATGGGAGATAGGTCTGGACTGCAGACAGGCCAGTTTAGCACCTGGACTCTTTCTGCAGAGCCATGCAGTTGTAATATGTACAGAAAGCGGTTTGGCATTGTCTTGCTGAAAGAAGGAAGGCCTTCCCTGAAAAAGATGTCAGCATATTGCTCCGAAATGTGTATACATCATTCAGCATTAATGATGCCTTCCCAGATGTACAAGCTACCCATGTCATGTGTACTAATGCACCCTCATACCATCACAAGAAATTCAATTTTAAGAATAAAGCAAAAGACCAACCATTACATCATATCATCCTGATCATCCAGTGATGTTAGTTTTGTCCTCTTTGCGGTTTGACCATACTGTGAACCCAAGGAGAAATTTTACTCAGCTATGGACAAGCAAAATGTAGTATGTAAAACACAAAAGGAAAAATCACTCCTAAATATTCGCTCTTGACTGTTTTCATACATAAATACAGACTTTATACAAAACATCTGAATCATTTCTGCTTAGAATGTAAACAAGCCAGCAAAACGACAGTAGCAATTTGTGAAAAATGCAATAATAATAATAATAAATTATTATTATTAACAATTAAAAAAAGGATATATTCTTATCATCAAATACTTTTATTCCATATTTTGTTGGTTTATTTTTTGCTGTTTTTCTTCTTCTCATCTGTTCCTTTTAAATACTTAATTTTTGGGGTTTTGTTTTCGAGTAGAGTTTTCATTTCGTCCTCGATTGGTTCAGCAACACGATCCATCATTTTGTTTTTCCTCTACTCATGGTACATGAGCTGACAGCCTAGTAGTAGAGTAGCCAGTCAGAGCATGTGATTGCTCATATCCAGTGAATGTGGAGAGAATTTTATTATATACACATCACATACATTTCATAGCTTTATTTTATTTATTTTTTAATTATGTTACGGAAGTGTTATGTAGCCATTTATTGTGCACCAAAGAGCAAACCAAACATTCAACGCCTAATAAGCTGGTCACTCCACTGCTCTTGCTGTTACGGAGACGTTTTAGTGGATTTAGATTTGATTGCACTGTAGCATTAGAACAAACAACTCCACTTGGTGCACTCCACAACCTCCATGTGATGATGACCATGATGATGGTACAGCACCACCATCATCTGTATAATGGAACCAAATGGACTAGACCCTGGTTTAATAATTAAAGGCAATTATTTCCGTTAAGTGAAGATTGAAATATTAAATGTCTCATTTAATAGCTTTGAGGGTGTGTTATAGGTTTTGAAAGTGGAGCGTTCTACTAATGTGAACATACAAATATATGCAGGGTTTTTGCTGAGCCACTCTGACATTCAGTCAGTCAGTCATCGTCTTCTGGTTGGTTTTGGCTCCAGACTCCTACATTTCTCATATTTTACACGTTTATCTTTTTTAGTATTATGCATTTTTAATACTTATAAACTGAATCACAAACTGACTGGCAGCAACTGATGGAGCGTTACTTTAACTTTATTTTTAAAATTATAGAAAAAAAAAAAAGTTAAAATTAACCAGTGACCGAGTCATGGGTGTTAAAGGCTCACTGATTTGCATGGGGCACAAAGGCTAGCCCATATGGTCCAATCCCACAGAAGAGCTACTGTAGCACAAACTGCTGAAAAAGTTAATGCTGGCTAAAACAAAAAGGTGTCAGCATTCACTTTTTCAGCAGTTTGCGCTACAGTAGCTCTTCTGTGGGATTGGACCGTATGGGCTAGTCTTCATGTCACATCTGAATCAATGAGCCTTTGACACCCATGACTCTGTCACTGGTTTACCGGTTGTCCTTCCTTGGACCACTTTTGATAGGTACTAACCACTGCATGTCAAACACCCCACAAGATGTGTCATTTTAGGAGATGCTCAGACCCAGTCATCTAGCAATCACAATTTGGCTCTGGTCAGAGTTGCTCAGATCCTTACGCTTGCCCATTTTTCCTGCTTCCAACACGTCAACTTCAAGAACTGACTGTTCTCTTGCTGCCTAATACATTTCACCCCTTGACAGGTGCCACTGTAATGAGATAATCAAATGTTTTTCATTTCACGGCTGAGTGTGGGTGTGTGTACACTTTTTTTTTTTTGGCCTCTCACCCACCCATATCAGGAAATGCACCCCTGAAAACATTATGATAGAGTGTAATGTTTTTCTTCTTCTCAGTCTCTCTCAACTTACGAGCATAAGTGCCAGTGATTCCAGTCTGTGTTAAACACCTTTGCAGCTCCTCAGCATCCACCTCACCATCCTAACAACACAAAATCTCATGATTATTCAACACATCTTTCTAGGCTTCCTGTAAACTTCACTTACACAGCTATTAACCAGTCTTCGTGGGGCTCCCCGTATGCAAAGCACACAGAGCGAGGCTCCATACTTAACAGAATATGGTAATGCATCGACCCGATCCTTGATGGCTTGACCGTACAACGTCCGTGTACCACCACAGGGAACCCGATCATAAGTACAAGGCAACATATCTCAAACATTTGACCACCAGACAATGAAATTCGTATTATTTACATAAGATAGCAGGGTTTTATCCAGTGCTTATTTTTTTTATTTGATTTTAAAAAACAAACAAACAAAAAAAAGAACATGGGATTATTTACCAACACATTCTATGGAAAATATTCACAACAATTTAATAGAAAATTAGTTCAAACAGTTTTATTAGTCCACTAGCTTGTTGGACAGTTGACAGCTGTAACCAAATAACTGTTTGACACATCAAGTTTGAAATATCAAGATTGCAGCTCTAACCCTCGGAGCTCACACGCTGCATTCGGTCAAGAGGCATGTTTTCCAGCCAGTTTTTATCCTACTGTTTTGTTCCCCCCCATAACAGGTGACATTTCTTTGCATTGTATGCATTTTCACCTGAATAATTTCTTACTCTGCACACTGGTGTAAAGATAATTATTGCATGGGTCAATAGCAATTATGAGCAAAACTGAGCTTTAGATAATCTAAAACTACTGTGGCTCAAGATTGATTAGTTCTTATGTCCGATAATATTGGATGGTAACTATATAGTAATAATGTAAAGTGGTTCACTGCTGTCCACCAGGCACCCAGCAGAGTCACACTATAATAAATGTGTTGCTTCTGGCGCATGGCATGCGGTCTCAAAGAAATAAATATGTATTCGTAACTGCTACGCGTATCTCGTTATCACATTGGTATCACGGTCACAAGACAATGCAGCAATTTATTGATGCAAAATACACTACACAATTCAATGGTTCATAAGCCATAACATTCCTTAAACATGAGTGTTTTACTGGGAAATATGCCACTCGTATTTTTCCATACGAACTATGTCCAGGACATTGAGAACTACAACTGTGACATTTTTCAATATCCTCACTCGTGAAGAAATCGAGGAATTGTTTTGATAAATTTGGGTACTTTTTGTTTCTGAATGTATCTATATAATAAAAAGGGGAAAAAAAAAACTTGGCTTGAAGATATGACCTTTATCTTCTTGTGCTGAAAAACTTGCATTTTTTTCTATACGAAATGCATCGCGGATCTGAGTGAAATATTTCATTCCGATGATGTCACCCCCAGAGTTTTCCTGCTGACTAGATGCGTGTTGTCAAGATGGCGAAGTGGTTCAAAATTAAAATTCTTTTGATTAACTCACATTTTTTTTGTGGATTTGTCTCAGTAATATAAAGAACATTACACAGTGGTGCAAAGATATTAAGTTTATCTTCTCGTGTTGAACAATTTTTTTTACTTGTGAAATATACACTCACCACTCGAAGATAAACATTCCTTCACACAACTGTGTAATATCCTCTACATGCATTATTATTCTGTGAAATATCCTCTATAGGTATTATTATTATTCTGTGTAATACCCTCTCCAGGATTAGCATTATTCAGGTTGATTTAGTGCCCTTGCAAATATTTTGCTCACACACTCACCAGGAGCTCTGAGGTGCATAATCAAATTTGCAAATGGTTTCTTTAAAGAAATCTGAATATCTGGCTTTGCACTAATCAGTTAAAGAAAAAACTAAACAGAATAATTCAACTGACTCTAATTTTACGGTACCTGTCCGGCTATGGCAGTGAAGTAACCCCACATGGGGTCTTGGGCAGCGGGTGCAGCAAAGGCACCAGGAAAGGCACCATACTGGGGTGGGAAAGATCCTGGGGGAGGGCAGCCCATCGGGCCCCCTGGCATCTGACCGCCGTACTGAGAGATAGAGAGAGAGGAAGAGGCAGAAAGGCAGGGTAAAAAGAAGAAAGAAAATGAGTGTGTTAAACAGAGGTAGACCACCAACAATGGTACTGGCACTTGACCAGAAATGACAAAATTTTGAAAAGACTAATATTAGGTTGCCTAAAGGCAACCAGCTGACAAACTGAATTACATTTAAAAACTAGATAGAACTCGACGCCAACAGCGTCGGTAGGGATGCCTCCGCCTGGTGGACTACACGCCTTATTAAAGTTGTGATTTGGGGATGGACATTTGACCTCACAGTAATCCTGACCTGGTGAAATTACTTGTATTAGCCTTGGAGATATTGTGTTCACAAGGTTTTTGGACAGACATTTGACCTCACAGTGACCTTGACCTTTTGATCTCAAAATCTAATCACAGGGTATCTGCACATTTTTCAAGTACAAATTTAAAGACTTTTAAGACCTTTTCAAGACCTCTAAACGGAAAAATTAAGACTGTACCATGGCAAAGAAAATGATAAACATGACAACTTAAAACTGTTTTCTGCAATAGTTTTTTTTTTTACACTAATTTTAAGAATGCACACAATTGGTGAACAACAGGGTGCATCAATGGAAACTGTTAGACATGCAAACAGCTGAAGCAAAGTTGTGTGTTCTGGGCCTGCAGAACTACTGTAGCAGCAAGGAGAAGACTGGTGTTTACTGGAGAAAACACTATGAATTATTTCAAAAACGAAAACAATAAACGGCAAGTAGAACCAGCTGAATAATCTTAGCCGGCATTATTTCAATCCCCAAAGATTATCTTTGATCTGTGATTTTGTGTCCGACAGCAAAAATCAGTCTGAGTGTCGTACAGTATACAGCTGGCTGAGGAAGTTCTCGAGTATCTTCTGCATTATAGCAGGTAACAGCATAAACCTGTTTATGCAGTCATACAATCATCAGGGCATTACATTAAAACACAGAAAAACTACTGTCACCTTTCATAACCATTATCAACATTAATCAATGTGTTGTAATAACTAAACTAATTATCATCAGTGCAACTGTTATATCAATGTTTATTATTCAAAAATAATCATTATCTATAATCCATGAATAATTGTTTGTATTACTACTACTACTACTACTAATAATAATAATAATAAAACTACTTTTTTAATAATTTAAAAAATTAACTCAATTTTATAACATTTTAATCACTACTTATTAGCTATATTAATTAATTGAGTAGCAATTATTATAATTTAGTATTAATTACTACTTTATTAATAAGCAGTGATTATCAAAATGTAATTTAATAATAAGTAGTAATTATCAACTACTAAATTATACTAATAAATAATAAGTAGTGATTAAAATGCTATAAAATTGAGTTACAAGATTAGCTAAAATTATTAAAAAAAGTAGTTATTAGTAGTAGTAGTAGTAGTAGTGATACAATTATTCATGGATTATAGATATTGTTTTTAATCGTGAACATTGATACAACAATTGAACTGATAATAACATTAACAACAAGTATTACTCGTAGTATTATTGTTTATTAGTAGTAGTAGTACAGTTATTTTATATCAATGTTCACTATTTTAAAAAATTATCTATAATCCATGAGTTTGTTTGCATTCTACCAATTACTACTTTTTAATTATTTGCAATAATTTTTAATAACTAATTTTATAACATTGAATAATCCCTAGTACTTATTAATCACTAATTCATAAGTAGTAACGATTAATAATCAATAATAACTATTACTACTAATTATTAGTGGTTATTATTCTTATATTAAAAACACTGTTGTAGACGATAAGTAATAAAACTAAAAAAAAAAAAACTTTGTACAAATTATTTATATTGTACTATATTTAGAATTATTGTATTTTCTGGAGTTCTTTTTAACTGAGTTTTGAAATAAAGGTCGTTTATATATTTATATTAAACTTAGTACAATAAACAATGGGCGGCACGGTGGTGTAGTGGTTAGCGCTGTCGCCTCACAGCAAGAAGGTCCTGGGTTCGAGCCCCGGGGCCGGCGAGGGCCTTTCTGTGCGGAGTTCGCATGTTCTCCCCGTGTCCGCGTGGGTTTCCTCCGGGTGCTCCGGTTTCCCCCACAGTCCAAAGACATGCAGGTTAGGTTAACTGGTGACTCTAAATTGACCGTAGGTGTGAATGTGAGTGTGAATGGTTGTCTGTGTCTATGTGTCAGCCCTGTGATGACCTGGCGACTTGTCCAGGGTGTACCCCGCCTCTCGCCCGTAGTCAGCTGGGATAGGCTCCAGCTTGCCTGCGACCCTGTAGAAGGATAAAGCGGCTAGAGATAATGAGATGAGATGAGACAATAAACAATGTTAATTATGTAAAAAATGATGCTAATCACTATTATTATTAGTATTATGTCCTACAAGTCCCATTTTCCACCTGACTCTTGTGCGCATGTGCGACCCCCCCTGCGTTTCTCTCCGGAGCGCTTGACCTCTAACACACGCGCGCGCGCCTCGTGTCCATGAAAAGCCAGTTTCCCAGTGGGTGTGTCCCCAGCGCTGCGGTACTGTCTTTAAACACATTTGTGCGATCCAGCGCTTTTTATCGCAAACGATTCTTCTCCTTATTTTGGGGGTATTTGTCATCCCCCAACCACTTGTCGTTAAACAGACATCTTCCCATAATTATCAACGCCTTCTTGCGCCCACGTAAGCTACCTGCGCATCTCTCACTCTTCACAACCACCACGCCACACTGCCTCCAGTAGCCTCCTAACATTAGTTCTTGTTCTACGGAATGCACAGGAACACACAGAACCAATGCCGCCCCCAAAAGCTACGCTGGTCACTTTTAAAATTACGGTTAAAAAAATACCCCAAACCGGATGGAGACATTTCACTCGTTTGGTCCAATATTAAATTTAATACCTCCCTTTCGAAAATTCCAGTCATTCCAAACAATTTGAGACATTTTAAGGCCTTGAAAATCGAAAGTTGTATTTAAGGCTTTTTAAGACTTTTTAAGGACCCGCGGGAACCCTGTAATCAGTTCATGTTTGTCCCAAAGCACACAAATGGTGAAAGTTTGGTGAAATTCCTTTCATTAGCCTTTGAGATATCATGTTCACGAGGTTTCGGGACGGACGCACGGACAACCCGAAAACATAATGCCTCCTACACCTTACGGTGGCGGAGGCATAAAAATTATATTATTTATATTTAAAATTTAAATTGACAGGAAAAAAATGCTGTTACCATTTTAAAATTTCATACACCAATAATACTACAACAACAACCACCACTACTACACCAACACTACTATTACTACAACTACTATAATACCAATACTACACCACCACCAAAAACACCACCATTACTACAACAACAGCACCACCAATACTACAACACCACCACCAATACTACAACAACAACAACAACACTTCCCAGATCATTTCTATGGTACTTAGAAATAAATGTATTGGTTAAGATTCTGTTCATCCAAAGAAAAACAATGACAGATTTGGATTATTGCTCAGGACAAACCTCAGGCTTCATAAAGATCTTTTCATTTAAAGGAAGGGTTTTGCTATGGAAAGACAGAAGAGATGTCCAGCCTTACTAGCACTGCTCTCTCTTTGGGTGTCCACAAAGAATCAGTAAAGAAAATTAGCACAGTAACTTCATTTACAGCAAACTAAACTGGCTTATAGATGTATATATAAGAAATTAGTGACTGTAGAAACATGAAAATGAGGGCCATAGCTTCCTTCATTTTTTGCACTTCTAACCAAATATTTAAAAATAAGTGGTATTAAACATTTTCTTTTTCTGATAATGCCACAGCTATCCATGGCTGGGAGTGTACAGAGCAAAACTGGCTCTATTCTTTAGGTGGGACGGATGGCATACGCACTCTCCTCTGTTAAATCGCAGAGACTTCAGCCAGTCGTGGGCATCTCTGAGCTCATGTATGAAGAAGAGGGCAGATAGGGCTTTCCTCTGCCTTGTGATACAGCATAAGAGAGAGATGGCTACACATGTCTCGGGAGAAGAAGCACACATTGACCTTCACCCTTCCTGATTAATAGCGGTCATATGATAGAGAGCTGGTTGGTGGGTGGGAACTGGCAGGGGACTAAATCGGGGAGAAAAATCCTTTTAAAATAAGATGCATTAGACATTTTCTTTAATCTTAGTTAAGTGGAGGTCTTGTGAATAAGGAGATTACCAACCAGGACATCAAGGACGTAGTAGCTCATCTGGCCTGCCATCAAAACAACCGTGACTACCAAAACATCAAACAGAACTGAAAAGTGACAATGTGAGAGAGGTCTAACCTCCACGACAAATTGTTTACAACAAGAAAACCAACAAAGGACTACATTTTGTTCCCCAAGGGAGGATCTACCCAAAACACCCATCAAAACTGAATTCGCATGATAAATGAGAGGAGATACAATTCTAGTCAGAAGAAAATTTAAGTTGACCTAATTACTAACCCTGGTGAAAACCTTTCAAGGATCTTTAATATTCTTGACAAGATCTACAAGACTCTTAAACAAGAACCACATCCAATTCCAAACAAAACTTTTTATTGATGCCATCATAACACATACACTGACATTTCCAGTAGAAGTCAAATGATTGACCAAGAGATCCTTTCAAGATCTTTGAAACCTTGAAAAATCATGAAAGATTCTTTCAAAGATCCTTTTAAGATGTTGGCTATTCAGGATTCCGTGATATATCCTTATCTAATTCTTATGAAATCATAATTATGTAAGTTTCAATCTATTTCCATCCTTGCTAATTCCACTGAATTAGGATCATTTAAAAAAAAAATTGAAAGATCCTCATTAGATCCTCGAGGATCCTCACGAAGATCTCGTAAAGACCTCGACAAGCATCCTTACATGATCCTGATTAAATCCTTGAGGATACCAGTTAAGATCTTTATAAAGATCCTGAAAAGGATCCTTTTAAGATCTTTGAAGAATCCTTGTTAAATCTTTGCAAGGATCCTGCAAGATCCTCAAAGAACTTGTGAAGATCTTGACAAAAGATCCTGATCAAATCCACAAGGATCCTAGGAAAGATCTTAACAAGATCCTTAGAAAGATCCTTCTAATATCTTGGAAAGCTCCTTGTTGAATCCTTGAGGATCTTAAAGGATCCTTGCAAAGATCTTTGCAGGGATCATTGTGAGGATCTTTGTCAAATCCTTGAGGATCTTTACAAATGATTCTACATATGAAGATCTTTTTAAGATCCTTTCAGGATCCTAGAATGATCCTTAAAGATCCTGTGAGGTTTTTCACCAGGGAATTTGTTCACAAAATATTGACAATACAATGACCAAGTTTTGTGCAGAAGGTCGAGTTCTTTCAAATAAAACAATCAGAACTGAAATCCATTGAGAACTGAGGGAGGAGACATGATTTAACTGAAAATAAACAAACAACCAAGTTTTGTTCCCTGAAGGAAGATCTACCCAAAACAACAATCAGAACTGAAATCGCACGAGAACTGCGAGAGGAGATACAATTCTAATGAGAAAAAGTCCCAAAACTCATTAACCCATTGACGCCTGAAACGCCTGCAAAAAAACGTCTGCAAATGCCTAAGCCAGTTTTTAGAAAAGGTCCCCATCTGCCTGAGGGTTTTCTGAAATAAAAATTAATTGAAAACGCCTATGAAAAATTCAATATCTCAGCCTCTGAAGCACATAAAGACATGAAATAAGTTGCATTTAAAAGATAAAATTCTCTGCTTTTATTGGATCATGCTCATTCAGCATTAACACTAACACATTTTTATAAAATAAAACAAATGTGGCATGCGTCTTGAAAATAATGACAAATCAACAATGCTGTGTTATGCAACAACCAGCATTTGGGGCAATGTTGCGTTATGCAACAACCGGCGCTAGGGGCAATGTTGCGCAACGTTGCGCAACGCAGCATCCGGCGTCAATGGGTTAAGGTGACCTAATCAGCAGTTCGTTAGCAAAAATTTGACAACACAAATGACCAAGTATTGTGCAGAATGACTAGCTCTTTCAAACGAGACAAATCAGAACTGAAATCCATTGAGAACTGAGGGAGAAGATAAGATTTAGCTGAAAATAAATAAAAGTTGTCAACAAATTGTTTACAACAGGAAAATCAAACAAAGATCTACCCAAAACATTGATCAAAACTGGAATCAGATTAGAAATGAGAGGAGATACAATTCTAGCGAGATGCCTGGAAAATGTGTTAATTTGGTCTAATTAGTAACTCGTTAGCATAAATTTTGACAAAACAATGACCAAGTTTTGTGCGGCGTGATGAGTTCTTTCAGACAAAACAGTCAAGAACGGAAAGTCAGTCATGTAGAACTGATGGGGAAGATACGATTTATGAACTGTGGACAACCGATGACTGACGTCACGCCATAGCTATCCTTGACTTGCAAGTGACGTCAAAGCAAAATAGAAACCCAGATGTCGGCCATGTTGGTGGATATACAAATGCGGGGTCAAGCGACATTCCATACAAAACAAACAGTCATGCATGTGCAACTCTTTGTTTTTCCACTGCTTTAAGTGTTCTTTTAGCTAGGCCATATTTTTGTGCTGTATATGATTGTGGTCACAACAGTACTCATGACTGCGGCACGTTCTGATTTTTTTAGAATACCGTCCGTGATTCGGAAAGAGGGCGAGGAAACTCTGAGGCTTAATACGGAGAGGAGACGAACACGGCTGAACAACATCGGCAGGGCTGATCTAACAGAGGCTAAAACCAAAACAGTTCGTATTTGCAGTAATCAGTTTACCTCAGGTGAGATTCAAAAGCTCTCCCAATATCATGGAAGAATTTTATTTCGTGTTGCTAGAATTTTGCTATAAAGTGAGTGTTCTCTCTTGTTGTGGTTCACTCGGTCGTTATGATTTTAGCACGTGCATTACCATTTTGCTTCTAGGAGCGCCAGCAAAATTATACCATAGAAACAATCCAAACTGGGCACCCACTCAGAAAATGGGCTGTTTCATCCAAGGTCAGACTTCATTCTTCGGCAGCCGAACCAGATAGAACATGGGTCAAAACCACACATCTTCGCTCGACCGTTCAAATCATGGCAATACTGAGAAAATTCAGCATTGTTTACAGACACGCTTTCAAGCAGCTGCCATCCTAGTTGCTTTGTATATCCACCATCATGGCGGACGCTCATGACGTAGCACATTTTGATCACGTGGTTGCAAGTCATCTATATCTCAATTGGCCTTATGGACAGATGAGCGAAAGAGAAAATTCTCTGTGAAGAAGCTCTCCAATGTTATTAAACAACTCCTTGCCGGATTCTGAATTCAAACATAATTAAAAAAAAAAAAGTAAGTTACACAATGCATCTGGCTCATTGTCATCATCTTATTGTTTATGGTGTATTTGTAACAGTAATTTTCTATTTAATCCAGCTGTTTCAAGCAATTTTTTTTTAAAGTTATGGACAACATAGTAACTCGTACTGAGTCAAGCTTTCTTTAGGGATTGCTGCTACATAGATTTTTTTTTTTAATGACAAATTTTATTTTGTGTTTGTTATTTTTAGTTGATTTGGTTCACTAATTATAGTTCCAGAAAGGAGAAGTCAATACTATAAATGGATTAGTGATACTCATATCACAAAAGATGCGGAATAAAACGCAATGGGGCATGTTGTTATAGAAAAATAACCAATGACAAGGTGGTGCAAAGTTGACCATTTTATAATACTTGTTTTTATATGTGTACACACATGCCAACGATCACTTTTTAAGAGCAAGACGACATACTTTCCTGTTGTAACAAGCCATACATGTTAGATCCTGTTTCACTTAGAATTATAGCATCTGTAAACTGTTACTTGCCTTGTTTCTTTTCTTGTCACCTGACGTGAACAAGTCAAATAACTGCAGCTTGTTATGCTACAGAGAAAACACAAAGCCTTCCTTCCTAAAGCCCTTCCCCTCCTGACTGGTAAAGCATCGACACTAGAGAGCTTGCTTCCAAGAAGAAGAAGAAGAAAAAAAAAAAAGCTGAACGTTGCCTCACAGAAAACTTCACAATGATACCACAAGTTTTCAGTCCATTTATGAGGAGTGTCGGCCTTTGTAATTTGCACAATATTTTAATTTAAACCTGTGATTTGCCTTACAGACACAACTCCTGTCAGATCTGCTGTTAGGGAAAACAAACCAACACCCTCCGACCGATCACAATGAAGAATTTCACAGTAGAGCCCTGCACTCCCGCGGGAGTCCCGCGGGACCCGCCACAAAGCAGTGCGGCACGGGACAAATTTTGAAAGCTCATTGCGGGCGCAGGCGGGAGGGGGCGTGCACAATGCGGGCGCGAGAAGTGATAAGCTGCAGTCCCGTTAACTAAAAACATGTTTGAAATCAAATTTATAAATTTATGTCTATCATATATAATTTGTGCTGGATATTTTATTTGGCATTAATAAAAACATTTTAAGATGCCTAAATTTGCGGATGTGGTTGTGGCAGCGGGGGCGTGGCCAAGCAGCAGTCTGTGAATGGAGGGCGGGTCGGGGAAGGCAAGTGGCTAGGTCATTACACCTGATGTCAATTGTGTGTGTGTTTGTTGCAGGGATGGAGTATAAAGGGAGGGGGAGAGGAGAGAAGAGGGATTCGCTCCCTGACCACAACACGCGTGTGTGTGTGTGAGCGCGAGAGAGAGAGAGAGAGAGAGAGAGAGAGAGAGAGAGAGAGTGTGTGTGAGTGAGTGAGTGAACGAAAGAAAGCTGAAAAGCTCAATAAAGTGAGTGGTGTGCGTCCCGGGTTTCAGCACCACTGTAGTAATCCCCGATGTGGGTGGAGCACAGAAGCACGGCAGGCGAGAGTTCGTGTTCACACCCACTCACTTTATTGAGCTTTTCAGCTTTCTTTCTTTCACTCTCACACACACACACACACGTGTTGTAGTCGGGGAGCGAATCCCTCTTCGCTCCTCTCCCCCTCCCTTTATACTCCATCCCTGCAACACACACACACACACACAAATTGACATCAGGTGTAATGGCCTAGCCACTTACCTTCCCCGACCCCGCCCTCCATTCACAGACTGCTGCTTGGCCACGCCCCCGCTGCCACAGTGGTCTAATCTCGCGTACGTTTCTGATTCCTTTCCGCTCTTCCGTGTTTGAGATCTCCGATCATGGCAGAAGAGCAGAGCTCCTCTAGTGAAGCTCACAATGGGTATCTCTGTAAAGCCTCAGCTGCGCATGCCGCCTGGCAACGCGCACCCTCGCTACGTGCGCTAGGTGAAGGATCGGTCAGTGGAGAGCTCAGCATGTTTAATTCCCCAAGCCAATGACAAGAACTTTCATGAGAAATAACGCGAACATCTGCATCATGCGGGATTTGCGGGCGGGAGCGGGACAAAATATGGCAGGCACGGACGGGAGCGGGACTGAAAATCATAATTCTTTGTGGGAGCGGGACTGCACAATGCGGGAGCGAGCGGGACTGAAAATTCTGTCCCGCGCAGACCTCTATTTCACAGTACTGTGTCCAAAACCTGTTAAGCAAAACAAACTTATTTGGTTAATCGAGTAGCGTTCCAAGAGTGCTGATATTTTGTGAGAACAGCACTGAGACGTTTCACTGCGTGCATCACTCTGCTCATCATATAAAACTCCACTTCCTAGTTCTAACTAAATTACTGTGGTTGTGTTCGTGACGTTATCAGCAAATGATAATTTATATTCCTGAAAAGTCTGACTTAAAAACATGAACGCTCATCAGATGAAGATGAAAAAGAAGGGACGCCAATTTTACCCAAAGCACCTTTAACAGGAATTTATACAAATCAATGGGCACTAGCTAGCCAGCTATCTGACGTGCTATAAAGTGAGTGTGGCTTCTTCGGAATCTATTTCCGCTCGTAAAGCGGAAATAAGTGGAATATTTAAATAATATTGGCTGGCGTTGAGTGGTATATCAGATATATTCCATTCAACTAGCAGGATACTGAATGAGTTGAAGACGAGTGGAACATATCTGATATACCACGAAAAAAATCCAGCCAATATTATTATTATTATTATTATTATTGACACATTCCTTTCAGGTGTTCAACGCATCTCTCTCTTTCAAAATTCTCTCAAAATCTTCTGGATTTAAAAAAGCAAAACCTGGCAACCATGTTTGTTTACAAATTACAGTTGCTCATTAAAGGCCAATTTATGCTGACAACCCAGTCCTCGCAGATAGCGTCGCAGACAGTGTCTGCGTAGCCCCCCCACCTTCGCAGACGCTCCGCGCGCACCTCCCAAAAATTGTGACCACCGCAGAAGCCTCGCAGACAGCGTCGCAGACAAGAGGGCTCTGATTGGTCCACTCTACATCCGCTGTACACACACTTCCGCTTCCCTACTTTCCCAGTTTGTTTTGTTTTCACGACCGCCATTTTTAAAAACACGAGCGAAGATGGAGCAGCGCAAAGAGCGGTTGATCGAGGAAGTGAGGAAGTACGTACATCTATACAACTCCAGTTCTAGTCATTATAAGTAACCGGAGGATAAACACTCCACTAACCACACCCACCAACTACTCCTAGCGATTTCGCAACTTCACGCCCCCTTGCGTTGTGGCAGTGAATAACATCGCGCACGCCTATTACTCCCAGCTCAACGATAAATTACAACTGTCTGCGAAAAGCTATCTGCGAAAGCCTTGTCGCAAGAGCATGCAGAGGCCTTAATGCGGAAGTTTTACGTCACGTTGTCTTGACAACCATGCAATATTGTAAACCATATTCAATGCTCATTATCCATTGGTTAGATTGACGTAATACACATAGGATAAGCAATATGCTAACAACATTGCATGCTGTCAAACCAAATAAATGAAACCTGCTAGAAGGGAATCAGGGTTCTAACTAGACCAAAATATGAGCCAAGCGGCACCAGTAATAACGGCCGGGGGTTCAGGGGTCACACCTTAGGCCCCTGAAAGCTCATGGGTTCTACATGCTCAGAGATGCATTCTAGTGCATGTGCTGGCACTTGCAGGCCTCCCTGAAAGTCCCTCTTTTTTGGTAAAATTAATGGGGGTTTTTTTTGCCAAAAGTTGTTGATTGTTTTTGATTGAAGACTTATTATAATTAAATGTTCAGCTATACTGGTGGTGGTGGGGGGGAACCAGAAAAAAAAAAAAAAAAAAAAGTATTAACCAGCATTCTCGCCTCCCGTGATCGCCGTTGTGGTTTTTTTCTTCCCAATTTGTAACAGCGATTCTGACTGGCTCGCTTCAGGCACGCGTGCGCATTTGTGCTTTTCATCACTACGAGTGGTCTGAAGCCAAGTGAAGATGTCTGGCATCTGTTGCTCGAAGAAAACTACAGCTAAAAAAAAAAAAAAAAAAAAGCTCTACTACCAGATTACTTGGATAATCTTAGTTAGAAAGAAGCGAAGGATAGATATACATGGAAATTAGAGTTTATTAGCGGTTCTGATCTGTACAAAATTCCTTAAAACGACTGGAATGACTGTGCAGATTAGTGGCCTAGTGTTAGCTACATGTTGGAATATACAATTCTTTTTCCCCTGAAGAGTCGTGACACGGAAGAACATTTTGTTTAAAAAAATAAAACCACACACTACAAAAGTAAGAAAACCTTTGTGTAAAGACTTTTCCCCCCCCAACATCAGCTTTTGGGAACAGACTGTTGCAAAAGCCAAAGCATTTACTCTCAAAGGGCTCCAACCTAAACTGTGGGCTAGATGGTATTCCCACCCTTCTATGTCTCAGTAACTCCAAAGACATCTAGTTACATAGCTATTTGCACTCAATTATTTATACATTGATGCTTATTATTGTTAAAACAATATCTGAAGTGTTATTTGTAAAATAACAAAATATCCTGCTCTATACTTTCAAGCAATGTTGTAAGATTTTTTAATTTTATCTACAGTGGTGCTTGAAAGTTTGTGAACCCTTTAGAATTTTCTATATTTCTGCATAAATATGACCTAAAACAATCAGATCTTCACACAAGTCCTAAAAGTAGATAGAGAACCCAGTTAAACAAATGAGACAAAAATATTATACTTAGTCATTTATTTATTGAGGAAAATGATCCACTATTACATAGAGTGGCAAAAGTATGTGAACCTCTAGGATTAGCAGTTCATTTGAAGGTGAAATGAGAGTCAGATGTTTTCAATCAATGGGATGACAATCAGGTGCGAGTGGGCACCCTGTTTTATTTAAAGAACAGGGATCTATCAAAGTCTGATCTTCACAACATGCTTGTGGAAGTGCATCATGGCACAAACAAAGGAGACTTCTGAGAACCTCAGAAAAAGCGTTGTTGAGGTTACAAAACCATCTCTAAAGAGTTTGGACTCCACCAATCCACAGTCAGACAGATTGTGTACACATGGAGGAAATTCAAGACCATTGTTACCCTCCCCAGGAGTGGTCGACCAACAAAGATCACTCCAAGAGCAAGGCGTGTAATAGTCATCGAGGTCACAATGGACCCCAGGGTAACTTCTAAGCAACTGAAGGCCTCTCTCACATTGGCTAATATTAATGTTCATGAGTTCACCATCAGGAGAACACTGAACAACAAATGGTGTGCATGGCAGGGTTGCAAGGAGAAAGTCACTGCTCTCCAAAAAGAACATTGCTGCTCATCTGCAGTTTGCTAAAGATCACATGGACAAGCCAGAAGGCTATTGGAAAAATGTTTTGTGGATGGATGAGACCAAAATAGAACTTTTTGGTTTAAATGAGAAGTGTTATGTTTGGAGAAAGGAAAACACTGCGTTCCAGCAGAAGAACCTTATCCCATCTATGAAACATGGTGGTGGTAGTATCATGGTTTGAGCCTGTTTTGTTGCATCTGGGCCAGGACAGCTTGCCATCATTGATGGAACAATGAATTCTGAATTATACCAGTGAATTCTAAAGGAAAATGTCAGGACATCTGTCCATGAACTGAATCTCAAGAGAAGCTGAGTCATGCAGCAAAACAAACAACCCTAAGCACACAAGTTGTCCTACCAAAGAATGGTTAAAGAAGAATAAAGTTAACGTTTTGGAATGGCCAAGTCAAAGTCCTGACCTTAATCCAATGGAAGTGTTGTGGAAGGACCTGAAGCGAGCAGTTCATGTGAGGAAACCCACCAACATCCCAGAGTTGAAGCTGTTCTGTACGGAGGAATGGGCTAAAATTCCTCCAAGCCGGTGTGCAGGACTGATCAACAGTTACTGGAAACATTTAGTTGCAGTTATTGCTGCACAAGAGGGTCACACCAGATACTGAAAGCAAAGGTTCACATACTTTTGCCACTCACATATGTAATATGGGATCATTTTCCTCAATAAATAAATGACCAAGTATAATATTTGTGTCTCATTTGTTTGACTGAGTTCTCTTTATCTACTTTTAGGACTTGTGTGAAAATCTGATGTTGTTTTAGGTCATATTTATGCAGAAATACAGAAAATTCTAAAGGGTTCACAAACTTTCAAGCACCACTGTAATAGTGGACGGTACAATAATTACAAACGCTAACAGAACTGGCACATTCCAGTTGTAGCTATAGTCATACAGTAACTATAATCATCCTTGTAATAATAAAAGCTAGTGGTAAGTACATTCAATGAATGGAAAGACATGCTTTTGTGTCACAAATAGTAAACCACACCTTCGACAGTAAATATACATCATTTACATAACGATTTATCCCATAGATAAATATATCTTACCCCATTTATCATGGACATTGGCCCATGTGAAGATGAGGACAGGTTGTTTAATTTCCTCCTAAATGCAATGGCAAACTGAATGATAAGACAGTACTGCAGTACAGACTCCTGTTTTATAATGTTTTTAGCTTTATAATTCATCTTTGCAACATTGCTAGTCATTGTTATAGGCAAAACAAAGTGCGTTTTGTGTCCTAAACTCTATATAAAAAGACGCATTACGTACTAGTATATAATGTATATAAGACTTAGATATATGATATTGATTTAGGTTTCATGTTTTCAGGGCTCGTCTTGTTCTTCTGTTGCAGAAATAAATGGTGGGTTTTTTGTTTTTAAAACGTACTTTTGTTTAAACAACTCAATTACACCCCTAGAAAACATATCAGTATTGCCTTGACGCGTGTACTTGAAAACTTGCCGAAATACCACAAAATTTGAGGGCAAAAGGAAATTCAAGGGGGACAAACACTTTGAGGCCACTTAAAGGGTCAAAAGTTAACAGTGAGGCCTGCTTTACCGCGAACACAGCATAAGGAAGAAGGTAAACCAGAATAGCATGATCAGTGACTATTCTCCACATGGAACTACTTGGACAACTATGCACTGGGTGCTTACGTGGACGGGGAATGGAGTAGGTCCGAATGTAAAACATTCGCATGGCACCGCGATGTCGCCACTGCATGGGGATAATGAGAAAATTAAACAAAAGACCACGTTTTCAAGATTGACAAGTCTTTTTATTAGTGTAGTGGCAACTTTTACTGCGCGTCAGCCAATATTTTGGGCGTAGTGGTAAAGAAACCTTATGTATTGACCTGATACGCTGAAAAGGCCTAGTTAGAACCCTGAGGAACAGAATACATGTTTTTATTCCATCACCCCCCCCCCCAAAAAAAGGTCCTATATATATATATATATATATATATATATATATATATATATATAAAATTATTGTCCATATTGTGCCTAAAACATCACTCGATATAAATTTCTTGCTTTTATACAACAGTTTTATAAACAATATTACACCTGAGATCATGCTGTTGTACTTTGTGAAACAGAAATTTAATATTATTGCCCCCCCAAAAAAGCAATCAATATTATTCCTCCATCAGTTATTCTGCATTAATTTGATCACAAAACAGGGTTTGCATTGCTCTCCTGCACCGCTCATCATTACCGACTACAAACAGCACAAGCAACTTGGCTGATTAAAACAGAATTCCCAACTGTGCAAGACGTTACAGCTGTCCAACACCACTAACACCACAAAAAATTAGGCTTTTTGATCTTTTATTTCAGTTCCTAAAAGCGTTCGTTCCTCACTACGTATCCGCCATTTTGTCTTGTCTGTTTTCTTAGTCTTGGTTTCATTTACTGCTTTGCAAGTTAGTTTATATACCCTCACTGTTGTAGTATGGTGCGTGTACTGTTTATAGAGCCTTTGTGCATGACGTCATGCATCACATAATAATTACAGCTAGAGTCACACAGACACCGTTTCTCATGCAAGCACGGATTAATCTGTCTTCAGTATGATTAATTTTTCCGCTGTTTTTGCTTGTTCAAACAGAGAAATAGATAAAAAGGCATTACCGTCTCCCCGCTATCAGGAAAAATGTTAACAAATAGAAGCAAATGCTTCAAGAACGAGGAAATGAGTGGTTAAAGAATATGAAGAGAGGAGCTCAGCCTGAAAACTCCAGAGAAATTCACAATTGTATTTAAAATGTATTTTACAAAAACAAAAGTTGGAAGTGAGGATGGAAGAGTTTGCTTAAGAATCTCGTTTTATTTTTTTTCTGCTTGCATTCGAGTTAGCTCCTTCATGAAAGTGTTTGATTTTCTTAAAGGTGAAGCAGCTTCCTTATTCAACACAGAAAACCCAGATTGGTTTCAAACAACTCAGGCATAAAAAAAAGCCAACAAGGAGTGACATGCGCAATAAATCCTGAAAGAAGAGAACAGATTAAGAGCAGAGAGAGCTGGAGCTTTGTTTCTGTTATCAGAGGAGCACAGTCCTGTACAAAATACTTATATCGTGATTTTTGTTATTGTTATTTTAATAAACCTAGGAGGTAGAGGATTTAAAAAAAACCCACGCTGCGTCATGACAAACCGGCTGCACTGATTCAGTTACAGGTTGCCAGGTCTGTATAAAAACACCCACAACCTACACACTAAACAATTTTAAACTTAAACATTATCTTGTCTGTCATGACGCAACGTGGATTTTTTTTTTAATATAGAGATGGATGATAACCAAAAAAACCCCCAAAAAATATGATATATAAATACTCAAACACAGTATTGTTCAAAAGTCTTGGCACCCTATTGTTTTCTTCATACAAACTTTGTTATAGATTTCTATTTTATGATTTCTACATTATTGAGTAATGAACCAACAGTCTGAGAGAGTTCTACACAAACGCACTGAACTTTACAACAGCTGCATGCATGTAAAATGGAAATAAAATCGACTAAGGCAGGAAAAACTATTTTGGATAAAATTGTTATTGTCCATTACAAGTAAAAAAGTAACCAATAACCAAAGTTAATAATAAACTTGAATCAATAACCAAACTTCAACTCAATGTGTGATCATTTTATGTTGCAATTCACAGCTATATCATATTCTATGGTTTTCCTTAAAAAAAAAAACCTTGCAAAACAGGGGGCAGGTGATAATATTGGGGGGCAAATGGAAATTAACCTCCACTTGTCCCCCAGGGCAAGTAGGTTTAAAAGTTAAATGTCGAGCCCTGCGTCAATACCTTTTTGGATTTGTGGAAAATGTTTCTTGTCCCTTAAACTGCAGTAATATGCAGAAACGTCAAAACCTAAAAAGAAGTGCGTCTTTCAAAAGTTTTTGAAAGTCTAAATCTCTATTCACCTGCAGGCCAAAAAGATCTTGAGCTGATGTTAAAAACTAGAAACTTTAGAGTCAGTCAGAGCTGGTTTTCTGCCTGCATTCTGAATGGTCTACAATCTGACTGATTGGAATCAGGTCATGTTTGAACCTGCTGTACGTGCCATTACCAGTCCTGCCATTTGCATCATCCTCAAACTTTAAATTACCCTAAATACAAAACCACAACTTTTGTTTCGGGATATTGAATGTGCATCATGCTAGCAAAGAGATTTAAAGAAAAAGGGTGGGAAGGTACGTGCAACTGTTGCTGTAACCACTGTAGAGATGTCACAGGAAGTGTATGTGAAGAAGTGTGAAGACATGAACGTGGAGGTTGGGGGAATAAGCAAAAAACAGCTTCATGACAGTAAAAACATCCAGAATTTATTCAGCGATTAAATTCATCATCAAATTCATTCAATTTTTCATAATCGATCCTACCAAAAAAAGAAAAAGGTAAAGTGTGCGCACTGGGACAGATTCCACAAGAAAAAGTGGCCTTTACTTTAAAAGCAAGGCTACGTTCATTAACTTGGGAGTGTATCGGGTGCTTAAGCATCACCGTGTGACTCATTTACTTGCTTGCGTTCATCTTCAGTACAGTAGTTGCTCATGAACCTAAACTGGCTTAAATAGAGCAGAGTACATTTGTCTGAAAACATGGTACTACAAACAAAAATGGTAACAGTGGCAGCTTACTGCATTGGTCAAAAGTCATTCAGGAGTGGGTGGGATTTCTGTAGTCGAGTCACTAAACCTCGAGTCCGAGTTCAGTCTTGAGTCCCTAAAAAAAAAAAAGAAATTGAATCGAGTCTGAGTACAAAACTCAGACCGCACCATTTGACGGTGGCTGTTTCAGCGCCATTAACATGAATTTGTTCCTGAACATGACGTATGAACAGGTGAATATGCATTCTCTTTGTCAGGGAGTGTGAAGTATTCTGTCAGAGACTGTTGGGAGATGGATGCAAGTGCAGAAGGTGTGTTTATTAATACAAGTGAAGACAGGTAAACAATCCAGAACAGCAAGCAAAATCATAAAACAAGACAGGCAATCGTAGACTCGGCGGAATCAAAGACAACAATCAGGAAATCAGGGATCAGGAACCCAAACAAGGAAATAAGGCTTGGTAATGTGTCAGCAATGCAATTCAATACATCGCAAAGTAGTGCATTTTCATAGTTTTTATATAGGCGCGCTGATTGCGCCTTAATCCTGTGCAGGTGCGACTTGCTCACAGCGAGTGTACGAGAGTCCGCTTGGCACACGCCGAAGAGTCTTTGATGCACACACCAAGGTACGCAGGTGTGACACTCTTGCACAAAATTAGTACAAAAATTAACATAGATATAAATATCTTACGCCAGATTATTATGGCATGTTACAAAAAATAAAGAAAAAAAAAATCAGAGTCCTCGTCTCCAATTTACAAGCCCGAATGCAGTTAATGCACGAGTCCGAGTCCAAGTCATCAGTGCTCAAGTCTAAGTCGAGTCACGAGTCCTGGACTACAAGCCCGTTTCCATATCGTCCAACACACAGTTCTGGTCTATGTCTATGGAATGGACCAACTTTACTAAAAACATGATTCACTTAACATAGAACATCTGCAAAGGTGTTTTAACGTTGACAAGCTGAAAGAACAATTTTTGACAACCATTTAAATTCTGAAAAAAAAAATCTGCATTACAAATGCTGCTACTTTTGTTGTAATATCAAAATATACTATGCCTCATTTGACAAGTCAACAAAGTCAACCATTGAACTCTTACCTACTTATATGGTTTACTCAGAGCTCACAATTAGGTTTGTGTGATCAAGTGATATCCGGTGACATTTATCGCCAATTATATTTGATTATATCATGAGACACAACAACCTTTAGAGTAGGAGCTCTGCAAAAACAGAGCGTGCCTGGACAAGTCATCACACAAAAACGCTGCAAAAGAGCAGTCGCTTTCACCCAAATCAAACAGAACATGAGCCAGTGAATACGCATGATGCAGAAAAACTAGTCCATGCTTTCGTTACCTCCAGGTTGGATTATTGTAATGCCTTACTGTCTGGATGTTCCAATAAGTGCATAAACAAGCTCCAGTTAGTTCAAAATGCCGCAGCAAGAGTCCTTACTAGAACTAGAAAATATGACCACATCACGCCTGTCTTATCCACACTGCATTGGCTCCCAATCAAATTTCGTATTGATTATAAAATACTACTATTGACCTTTAAAGCACTAAATGGTCTCGCACCACAGTACCTGAGTGAACTTCTGCTCCTCTATGACCCGCCACGCCTACTTAGATCAAAAGGTGCAGGCTATCTGCTGGTACCTCGTATAGTGAAGGCTACATCAGGGGGCAGAGCCTTTTCTTACAAAGCCCCACTGTTATGGAACAGCCTTCCAAGTAATGTTCGGGAATCAGACACAGTCTCAGCATTTAAGTCTAGGCTGAAAACATATCTGTTTAGTCAAGCCTTTTGTTAATGGTGTTTATGAGGTAAAGGAGTAGATCTGGAGGGTCCTCAGACATAGAGTGTTTTGGTAAACTGGGATGTATGGATGCTGTCAGTCCCCACTCGCTTGCTCACTCGCGTTTGTTGACGGTGTAGTGGCTGGCTGCTTTATGTCCCGGGGCTCCCTCATGCCTGTGTTACCTTCTGGCTCTCTCCTTTTAGTTATGCTGTCATAGTTAGTTGCCGGAGTCCCTGCTTGTACTCGGTGCAATATGTATACTGTTCCTACTTATTCAGGTGACATTGGGCATACCTAACCACCTGTGTTTTCTTTCTCTCCCCCCCACCCCAAATCTGTCCCTCTGAGTTACATGGAGTCAACAGGAAATCTTTTGGTGGAGACGGTGGGGACCTCGACTGGCTATCGTAGCCTGCAGGGAATCGGCCGTCAGACTTTCTGTCGCATGTCCCAGACCCGGTGAAATGTAACTGAATTGTCTTGGCCAGGCCTAAGGGTCCCATCTGCATCTCATCATTGCTGAGGAGTGTGCTCCCATCACCCAATCAAGCATCCAGCCAGAGCAGTCATGATATATTTTTTACCATATTAACATGCCATTGTGTGTTATGCCTGATGTAAAGACTCTCGTCTCTGCGAGCCTACCACACAGATTTAATACTTGTCATTTTTAGGGCATACCTAACAACGTGTTTTCTTTCTCTCTCCCCCCCCCCCCCCCCATCTGTCCCTCTGAGTTACATGTTGATCCTGGGATTGAGATGCTGGCCTCTTCTGCCCCTCGGACCTGCTTGATCCATCCTGGTGCCCTGTGTCTGGTCGGAGTTTTATCGCCCCACTCCTGTGAAGGACGGCCCCATGAGGACAGTTGAGGGTTATACCTGTTAAAACTGTTAATATTATAGTCAGGCTGTCTGTTGTTGCCCAAATGAGGATGGGTTCCCTTTTGAGTCTGGTTCCTCTCGAGGTTTCTTCCTCATGTCGTCTGAGGGAGTTTTTCCTTGCCACCGTCGCCACAGGCTTGCTCATGGGGGATAGATTAGGGATAAAATTAGCTCATGTTTTAAGTCGTTCAAATTCTGTAAAGCTGCTTTGCGACAATGTTTGTTAAAAGCGCTGTACAAATAAACTTGATCTGATTTGATTTGATTTGAATACGTAGGGGAGAGCAGGGAGACTTGGGACAGTTTGTACTCCCATAAATTAATTTCAACCAATCAGGTTTGATGGCATCAGAAGTTAGATGTTGCCCCTTGGAGTAACGGACTTCCTTTGGAGCCATGAAGCTGGACACTGCAGTAAGGTTTGTGCAGTTAGATATTTACAATCAACCAAAACTTGTATTTTCTACTTCGCAATCCACCCCTCCATTCTCTGGTGTAATGTACACTGGTGAATGTGGGATTTGTTAGGAATTCAAAGTATGTAGCCGACAGTTACCATATATAGTATTAGACTTAAATTCTGGGTAAAAACATTTAAAGATTTTTTTCTTCTTCAAAATAGCCAGTAGGGTTGTTGAAATTAATCGTTTCTACGATGCAGACATGGACGATTCTGCATCAATGCAGTGACGGACCATCATCAATTAAAGCCTACTGATGTTGCTTGTTGATTCCAGCCATGGCTAGACAATAAAATTCTACAGTTCAAAATAACTTCCTGCTAATAGTAGTAATGTCTCATCTGACTGACATCATTCATCGCATAGGTGCTAGTGCAAAAAGCAAGAGCGTGTGATTAAAAATGCACCTAGTATTTTTAAAGCAGACATCTGGGCACATTTCGGGTTTTACGAACATACTGGGAAGCACGAACTGGACATGACACATGCTGTGTATAGAGTGTGTGCACGTGACGTCACGAGGTCACGTGATATTTGTTTATCTGCCATCTTGGACGGCATGGCCGCGCATAGAACTTAGACGAACCCGTTCTAATTATCAAGTGTGTGGGAGTAGATCTTTCGAGAATGGTTATATCTTGTTCAGCATTTGGTTGTACCAATAGACAGGGCCAAAAGGAGGGCCTGTCATTTTATAGATTCCCCGCAGAAGAGATGCACAAAATGGGTGTCCGCTGTGCGAAGAGAAAACTGGTACCCCAGTTCTACCAGCTGAATTTGTAGTGAACATTTCATATCAGGTAGGTGTAATCTTCTAATTCAATACTCCTAGTACATCTGTTAAGTTGATTTTCGGATTGAATGATACTTAGAAACTAGACAGTACAGTGTTTGTTGTGGCGACCTGCCACAAGGAGTGCCTGAACGCAGGCTCACATGATTGACAGCTACCTCCGCCACTTCCTGCTATGCGAATCATTGCGCTACCAGCGCACGCACGCTGCGCTGAACAGGCAGCCAATCACAACGCTAGTTAGCAGGGCAGCCAATCACAACGCTAGTTAGCAGGGCAGCGGTCGTTCTAGAACGATAGGCAGAATTGACATTCAGTTTGTAACGAAGCAGCAGCGCAGCAGTTGCAAAGAGAACTTCGCTACTAACACAAACTTTACAGCACATCAGGGAAAAAAGGACAAAAAAGGCTACCGGTAAACCCACTGAACTTATTTATATGCAAACGCTGCGCTCGCAGTAATCCGTGGGCATGAGAAATATTTGTTCCTTACCTGTGATTGGTTTAATGTGATTGGTTTAAACTTTCTTTCTCAGTGGCGTGTAGTAAAAGATCTTCAGTTAAAGTGAACAAACTGCCTGTGAAAGGGCTAATGGTTAAAATGGTTCTTAGTTTAAAACTGTTTTTCTGTTCATTTATATTTGTTCAGCAACATATTACCTGAATTATTAAAAATGGTTAAAATATACCTAATTTACCTTATACATAAATATTTATATATTGTTGCCTAATTAACTTGGGTTTTGTTATAGAAAAACAAGCATTTATTCATACATGCTTTGTTATAGAAAAACAAGCATTTATTCATACATTTATTTTATGTTTGTATGTTTTAAAGGTTTTTCACCTTCTAACTTCGGCTTCAAGCTCCAAGCTTCTAGCTTCTACTTCTGATTCGACCTCTGATTCTACTTCTGATTCTAACGTCAGTTCCACTGAAAACCAATAAAATACAAGACGAGTGGAATCCTGTGTCCGAGTCCTTCCCTTTCAAGTGTGGGAAACCCTGATGCTCACATACACTTGACAGTGTTTGTGGCAGTTAGTCCGCTTGATCTCTAACGTTTAAAATGGCTATGCCTAGCCCTACTACCCTGGCCTAGTCTATAACAATGTTTTATCTTTTTGGCTCATATATGCCTTTGAAAGGCCAATCCATAGTATTTCACAAGTTCATACAAGGGTCCCCCTTGGAGAGAGTGATCCAGACCTATTTGGCTCACAGCCTGACAGAGGTGGAAAAACTGGATTGACACAGTAAAAGTCCTGCTTAGGTTTTCCTTCTGCCTGTGCTCTCAACACAGGTGATTTCACCAATTAGCTCATCAACCTGGCTTAGGGGATGTGGTAATTAGGATCAGCTGGTTCATTGAATTGGCTGGAGCAAAAATGTGGCAGGGTTTTTACTTTCTGCACCCAGGTTTTTCCACCTCTGCAGCCTGACACACACTGACACAGGGGTGTCAGAAAATATTTTTTGTGTTGTACCTAAAATAAAACAATAAAACGTCCTGCATAGTCTCTTTATGATAAACGTCTTAATGCCACTTACCCGTGAGGTTATCAAGTAGACATTCTTCTTCAGAACCTTCCAGAGGTATAGTTGGGATACCCATCCCGCAACAAAATATTTATAAGCTTCCAGGCTCTTGTAAGCTTTGAGGGCTTTGCCAGTGTAACACGATTCACGATTAACAAGAAAATTGTAAAATGTCGTGGTAGGCCAGATCGGGCAAATCGCCGGCACCGCAGCTCCGAATTTCCCTGAACAAGGATTGCAGCAAGTTGTACGGATCTGCAATCCCCAACCTGGAACACTTTTCCACGTAACGCTGCCTCACGTCACCTTCAAGATGCTGAACAAACTTAGACAAGTTATCGCGCGATGTAGATGGGGTATTTTCCGAATTTTCTTGGGGATTACTCCCTGGATCCATTACGCTCGTGCAAGGTAAACAATCCTGAAGCCGTCCAATATGGCGGAGTAAACACGGACGGGTCACGTGACTGCACATCCTCTATAAAGCCTGTCACGTAGGAATTACCACTAACTTGAGAAACCACGGTAGCCGTTTTCACCCTGAGATGCTAACACCTGCCAAGGAAATAGCGGACCCAGCTCAGCCAAGAACTGATGTGACGTCGTCAACTTTGCCGCCCCACTCGGAGAAAGGGAACAGAATAACCCAATTGGTGGCAGCTTTCATAGCTAAGGACCCATAGCTTTCATAGTGGACAACCCAAGGTTTTGCCACCTGTTGACGCTGGAGCCGCGATACGAGCTCCTGCCACGCAGCCACTTTCCAGAAAAAGGTTATACCTGCACTCTACGATGAAACCAAAGCCCAGGTAATGGCACCAATGAGCCAAGCTATTTACTTTGGTTCATAATTTAAATGGTAAGATATTTAACATTTAAATATTTTCTTTTATGAAGTACATTGCACTATATAAACTAAAGTCTGATGCCATTTTAATATTTACTGTTGTAAATACTCCTGTTGTCTGCTGTGTTCAGACTGACAAGTTGCGTTTGTGATGTTTGCTACAAACCTCGCCTGGCAGTCTGGCCTAATCGCCTTACAAGGTGAATCCGTGACCTTCGGTTTGACAAGTCAAGGTCACCATTCATGATGCTAAATGAAAGCGGGAGGGCATCGATCAATAAGGGTAATATTTCTCAATTCATCCGTCAGGTTACAGTTCTATGAAAATCCATGACCTTGACATTTCAAAGTAATTCAAGGTCAAAGGCCATGGTGGCAACTGAAAGCCCATACGGGACTTCTTATATGTTGATAATGGTAAACATCTGTCCATCATTAACCATTTTAAAAGTTATGAGCCTCTGGAACACCCATGATCTGACCATGTTTGACCTTGAAAGGTCAAACTCAAGGTCATGGTGCCAAATAAGACCCCATATATGGCTTTCTATATGTCAATAATATTAAGTATCTCTCCATCTTGAACCATTTCCCAGTTATGAGCCTCTGAAAATCCGTGACCCTGCATATGACCTTTCAAGGTCACTCAAGATGCCAAATGAGAGCCCATATACGACTTTCTATGCGTCAAGGATATTAAGTATCTCTCTGTATTGAACTGTTCCCCAGTTATGAGCCTCTGAAAACTCGTGCCGCTAAGAAAATAGAGATACCCCATCACGTAGCATATCAATGGAAGCAGAATTGAAAGATGAACATTCTGGATTTCTTTTGAAGTAAATATGATGAATATGAAGGAAAATATAATGGAGGGGAAATTTTTTTTTTTTACCTTTTTGGTGACCTTGACCGGATGACCCTCAAAATGTTGGAGGTTGTATTTGAGACTAATGCCCATCTATCCTGAAAGTTTCATGAAAATTGGTCCAGCCATTTTCCCGTAATGTTGCAGACAAAAAAAAAAAGGAAAAAAAATAACCCACCAAAAACAATACCTCGCCCCCTGGTGGACTCTATCCTGAACGAGGTTTAAAAAAAAAAAAAAAAAAAAAGGTGTTATAAACGTGGGTGTGTACCTACCGGTACATTTAAGCTCATTTCATTCCTTCTTGAGAAATGGAGCTATTTTGTCTCATCAGGTTTTTGGGTAAACTGACATTTTTCTCTCGCTGTACCAGCATTGTCTGTTCAGACGGTTCATATCTTACAGCTTTTTATCAGAAACAAAAATTAAGCATGCAAGTTGAGGTATTTTTGTTCCATGTCTCCTACAGTAGAGCTAAATGAAGTTAGAGACTAAAGAGGGCTTAATGACGCTGCCAGCTAAGTAATACACGAGCAAAGAGAAGTGTTCGTAATTCTATTCTCTCTTCTGTCTGCACACACTCATAGCACAACCTCAAGTGTGCGAGTTATTTTCTTGCTTTGCTGCTTGCTCTCTTTTTTCCCCCTCTCTCCTCAGCATGCATCTCTCAAACACCCACAACTCTCCCAGCTCTCGGCCTTGTATTTAAGAGAGAAAACTGCAACTTTATAAATTGGGATAATTGAGCAAGTAGGCTTCTCTGTGCATCAATTTAAACAAGAGTGCTCTGAGAGCACAATATCCCCCACTGGCAACTATGCCATAACTCTGGTAAAATGTGACCGAAATTAATTAAATTGTAATATGCGTATTACTGACCTATAACAAAGAATCCGGTCAAGTTTCGTGAAATTCCTCCAAAAATTGTGAGGAGGAGTTGATTTCAGAAGGTGAGTACCCTTCCTGGGATGGACAGACGGATGGACATCGCCACGACATAATCCCCCTTCAGGCCTTTTGGCCAGCGGGGGAGAAAAATTGTGAGGGAAGTTGATTTCAGAAAGCAAGCACACCTTGATGAAATTGCCAATATACAAGTTTGTTAATAATCAAGGGCATAACTCTGGTAAAAGTTGCCCAAATTAAACAAAATTTCAGTGTGTGTGTATAACTGTCACATAACAAAGCCTTTTGCCAACTTTGGTGAAATTCTTCCACAAATTGTGAGAGGAGTTGATTTCAGAAGAACGGACACACTCATGAAATTGTCAAAGTGCAAGTTATTTAATCAAGGGTCAAAAATCTGGTAAAATTTTCACAAACGAACTTAAACCGCAATATGCGTATTATCATCATAGAACAAGGCGTTTTGCCAAGCTTCGAGAAATTCTTCCCAAAATCGTGAGAGGAGTTGATGTCAGAAAGCGAGCACACCTTCATGAAATTGTCAAATTATAATTTTGTGAATCAAGGACTGTAACTCTGGTAAAAGGTGACCGAATTTAACAAAATTACAATGTGTGTATTACAGACATATAACAATGCCTCTTGTCAAGTTTCATGAAATTCCTCCAAAAATTGTGAGAGAAGTTGATTTCAGAAGGTGAGCACCCTTCTCAGGACAGATGGACATCGCCACAACATAATCCCCCTTCGAGCCTTTCGGCCAGTGGGGGATAAGGGAAGGGGGGGGGAAAAAAAAAGGCAACAAAATAAACTTGCTTTAGGATTTAAGAACTGAATTTAATGGTGTTTACACAGTTCCTTAGTCAGTCCCAGTAACGTCGACCAGGGCTCAACATTAACTTTTTAATCCACTTGTCCAGTTAGACAAGCAGCAAGATTTTTCACTTGTCTTGACCATAACCTTTTTAGTATTCCTATGTATTTAAAGTTTATCAAAAAGCAGTTATAGTTATGATAATCATTATGCTTTAATGACTCAAATTCAAAGCTTCTGGAGGAAATAAAATTAAATCTTGATTAATCCAGTAAAACTTGAAGTATAATGTATACTTGGTATAATGAAGTGAATGGTTGTCTGTGTCAGCCCTGGGATAGGCTCCAGCTTGCCTGCGACCCTGTAGAACAGGATAAAGAGGCTAGAGATGAGATGAGATCATGAAGGAGATTGGACTGGTTTTGTTGGAACTTTATTGATGTAATGCTTGAATAATTACTATTTTTTTTTTAAATGGTGATTTTCAACAAATAATATTCAACTTGTCCCATCAGATTCAACTTATCCGGACCAAACACTTAGCTGTCCCGGACAGTAGAGCTGGACGATATGGCCTAAAAAAAATAAAATTAAAAATCTTCAATTTTTTCACAAAATCCAATTTTCCATTTTAATCGATTTTTCCCCCCTACTAAAAATCAAACTCGTCTCGTCTCGTCTCGTCTTCTTCCGCTTTATCCGGGACCGGGTCGCGGAGGCAGCAGTCTAAGCAGGGAAGCCCAAACTTCCCTTTCCCCAGACACCTCGGCCAGCTCCTCGGGAAGAACACAGAGGCGTTCCCAGGCCAGCCGAGAGACATAGTCCCTCCAGCGTGTCCTGGGTCTTCCCCGGGGCCTCCTCCCGGGGGGACATGCCTGGAACACCTCCCCAGGGAGGCGTCCAGGAGGCATCCGAAAAAGATGCCCGAGCCACCTCAGCTGATTCCTCTCGATGTGGAGCAGCAGCGGCTCTACTCCGAGCTCCTCCCGAGTGACTGTGCTTCTCACCCTATCTCTAAGGGAGCGCCCAGCCACCCTGCGAAGGAAACTCATTTCGGCCGCTTGTATCCGCGATCTTGTCCTTTCGGTCATTACCCAAAGCTCATGACCATAGGTGAGAGTCGGAACGTAGATCGACCGGTAAATTGAGAGCTTCGCCTTTTGGCTCAGCTCCTTCTTCACCACAACGGACCGGTAAAGCGACCGCATCACTGCGGAGGCTGCACCGATCCGCCTGTCGATCTCACGCTCCATCCTTCCCTCACTCGTGAACAAGATCCCGAGATACTTAAACTCCTCCACTTGAGGCAGAACTTCTCCACCAACCTGGAGAGGGCAAGCCACCCTTTTCCGGTCGAGAACCATGGCCTCGGACTTGGAGGTGCTGATTCTCATCCCAGCCGCTTCACACTCGACTGCAAACCGCCCCAGTGCATGCTGAAGGTCCTGGTTTGAAGAAGCCAACAGGACAACATCATCTGCAAAAAGCAGAGATGAAATCCTGTGGTTCCCAAACAGGATTCCTTCTGGCCCCTGGCTGTGCCTAGAAATTCTGTCCATAAAAATTATGAACAGAACCGGTGACAAAGGGCAGCCCTGCCGGAGTCCAACATGCACTGGGAACAGGTCTGACTTACTGCCGGCAATGCGAACCAGACTCCTGCTCCGTTCGTACAGGGACCGGACAGCCCTTAGCAAAGAGCCCCGAACCTCATACTCCCGAAGCACCCCCCACAGAATACTACGGGGGACACGGTCGAATGCCTTCTCCAGATCCACAAAGCACATGTGGACTGGTTGGGCAAACTCCCATGAACCCTCGAGCACCCTATGAAGGGTATAGAGCTGGTCCAGTGTTCCGCGACCAGGACGAAAACCGCATTGTTCCTCCTGGATCCGAGGTTCGACTATTGGTCGAATTCTCCTCTCCAGTACCCTGGAGTAAACCTTCCCTGGGAGGCTGAGAAGTGTGATTCCCCTATAATTGGGGCACACTCTCCGGTCCCCTTTCTTAAAAAGAGGGACCACCACCCCAGTCTGCCACTCCAGAGGCACTGTCCCTGACCGCCACGCGATGTTGCAGAGGCGTGTCAACCAAGACAGCCCCACAACATCCAGAGACTTGAGATACTCAGGGCGGATCTCATCCACCCCCGGTGCCTTGCCACCGAGGAGCTTGCAAACCACCTCAGTGACTTCGGCTTGGGTAATGGACGAGTCCACCTCTGAGTCATCAGCCTCAGTCTCCTCAGTGGAAGACATGACGGTGGGATTGAGGAGATCCTCAAAGTATTCCTTCCACCGCCCGACAATGTCCCCAGTCGAGGTCAACAGCTCCCCACCCGCACTGTAAACAGTGTTGGCAGAGTACTGCTTCCCCCTCCTGAGGCGCCGGACGGTTTGCCAGAATTTCTTCAAGGCCGACCGATAGTCCTTCTCCATGGCCTCCCCGAACTCCTCCCAGTTCCGAGTTTTTGCCTCCGCAACTGCCCGAGCTGCAGCACGCCTGGCCTGCCGATACCCGTCAGCTGCCTCGGGAGTCCTGGAGGTTAACATGGCCCGATAGGACTCCTTCTTCAGCTTGACGGCATCCCTTACTTCTGGTGTCCACCACCGGGTTCGGGGATTGCCGCCACGACAGGCACCGGAGACCTTGCGGCCACAGCTCTGAACAGCTGCGTCCACAATGGAGATGACAAAACTACAGATGACAAAGAAATGGTTCAAGACAAGTTTTACCTTTATTTTGTTTTCACTTAAATTTCCCCTTTGGAGTTAAAGTGCAACCAGAAACCAAAAAGAAGCCAAAAAACAAGCTTGTAGATGAGATGGCAGACCATGCCATTGTAAATAGTGAGAACATACAGTAACTTTTAGAAAGCTCTCTCCAGCATAGCTTAGTTTCAAAGTGCCACTGACACAATGCACCCTCAAACTTAAAAAAATAAAAAAGCCCCCTCAAAAAAAACAAAAATTACATATACCCACACATATACGTGTGTGGAGATATATATATATATATCTATACACACACACACACACAGTGGGGCAAAAAAGTATTTAGTCAGCCACCACTTGTGCAAGTTCTCCCACTTAAAAAGATGAGAGAGGCCTGTAATTTTCATCATAGGTACACTTCAACTATGAGAGACAGAACGGGGGGAAAGAATCCAGGAAATCACGTTGTATGATTTTTAATGAATTAATTGGTAAATTCCTCTGTAAAATAAGTATTTGGTCACCTACAAACAAGCAAGATTTCTGGCTCTCACAGACCTGTAACAACTTCTTTAAGAGGCTCCTCTGTCCTCCACTCATTACCTGTATTAATGGCACCTGTTTGAACTCGTTATCAGTATAAAAGACACCTGTCCACAACCTCAAACAGTCACACTCCAAACTCCACTATGGCCAAGACCAAAGAGCTGTCAAAGGACACCAGAAACAAAATTGTAGACTTGCACCAGGCTGGGAAGACTGAATCTGCAATAGGTAAGCAGCTTGGTGTGAAGAAATCAACTGTGGGAGCAATTATTAGAAAATGGAAGACATACAAGACCACTGATAATCTCCCTCGAACTGGGGCTCCACACAAGATCTCACCCCGTGGGGTCAAAATGATCACAAGAACGGTGAGCAAAAATCCCAGAACCACACGGGGGGACCTAGTGAATGACCTGCAAAGAGCTGGGACCAAAGTAACAAAGGCTACCATCAGTAACACACTACGCCACCAGGGACTCAAATCCTGCAGTGCCAGACGTGTCCCCCTGCTTAAGCCAGTACATGTCCAAGCCCGTCTGAAGTTTGCTAGAGAGCATTTGGATGATCCAGAAGAGGATTGGGAGAATGCCATATGGTCAGATGAAACCAAAATAGAACTTTTTGGTAAAAACTCAACTTGTTGTGTTTGGAGGAGAAAGAATGCTGAGTTGCATCCAAAGAACACCATACCTACTGTGAAGCATGGGGGTGGAAACATCATGCTTTGGGGCTGTTTTTCTGTAAAGGGACCAGGACGACTGATCCGTGTAAAGGAAAGAATGAATGGGGCCATGTATCGTGAGATTTTGTGTGAAAACCTCCTTCCATCAGCAAGGGCATTGAAGATGAAATGTGGCTGGGTCTTTCAGCATGACAATGATCCCAAACACACCACCCGGGCAATGAAGGAGTGGCTTCGTAAGAAGCATTTCAAGGTCCTGGAGTGGCCTAGCCAGTCTCCAGATCTCAACCCCATAGAAAATCTTTGGAGGGAGTTGAAAGTCTGTGTTGCCCAGCGACAGCCCCAAAACATCACTGCTCTAGAGGAGATCTGCATGGAGGAATGGGCCAAAATACCAGCAACAGTGTGTGAAAACCTTGTGAAGACTTACAGAAAACATTTGACCTCTGTCATTGCCAACAAAGGGTATATAACAAAGTATTGAGATGAACTTTTGTTATTGACCAAATACTTATTTTCCACCATAATTTGCAAATAAATTATTTAAAAATCAGACAATGTGATTTTCTGGATTTTTCTCATTTTGTCTCTCATAGTTGAAGTGTACCTATGATGAAAATTACAGGCCTCTCTCATCTTTTTAAGTAGGAGAACGTGCACAATTGGTGACTGACTAAATACTTTTTTGCCCCACTGTGTGTGTGTGTGTGTGTGTGTATGTATATATATATATATATATATATATATATATATATATATATATATATATATATATATATATATATATATATATATATTTTTTTTTACACACACAAAATTTTATATATAAACATTATACACCCCCCCCATATACATACACATTTTATATACATGTGTGTGTAAAAAAAATAATTATTTTATATATATAAAAAAAAGGGAAAACCGAGCCGAAGCGAGCTGCCATTTTGAATCCTCATTCACGGCTGGAATGCAAATTACTTCCTCCTCAGTATACAAGTGCACTTCCATGGCGGGGGGGGGGGGGGGGGGGGGGGGGGACTACATTTTGCCGCCTATGTAGTCCCCTATTTATTGGGACTACATAGGTGTCATTCAGGACAGGAGTCATTCAGGATTCAGCCATGTTTTTGCTCAGCGTTAGCAAATTACAGGTTTTAACTTTCTCCTGAAATGTTTTATTTTATTTCTTCTTCCTCAGGGTAATAAAACTCGCTTTCGCTGTGAAGACTGTCTTCATCACTATCCATGCTGCAAAATTAATGCTATTCTCCTGAGAAATGCTGGCAAAAATTTATAAAGATTTTTGATATTATAAATAAATATTTTAAAAATGTTGACAAAAAAAATGCTACCATGTTGTTTGTTATTGTGAACGAGCGAGTCGCCAGAGGTCCGTAACTGGGGCCCGTACCCGCTCGCCAGCCAATCAGAGCGCAGGATTTGGACCGCGAAAAAAAAAAATAAATAAATAAATAAAATTGTGTCTTTTTCGACAAAACTGACAAAATAGGGAAAAAAAATCCCGACTTTTCCACCGTATGTATGGGCACCATGTCTTTTGCAATAAACATCGCAATAGCATCTGTGATTGCCTTCCACCGCGCCCCATTCTTATCATCAGGCACACAGTTCGAAAATGTGTCCAGGACGGTTGCTTGCTTTACTGTGGATGGTGCGCTCATGCTGTGGCTGTGTTCATTCCGCTGGGAGCAGCACTTCTCCCACTCCGCTGCAGGCTTCTGTTTAAGGTGTTGGAATAAATTTGTCATGCTGCTTCCTTTGGAAGCAACCATTTTCAAAAACACACCTTACAACAAGGACTTGTTTGGTCTGCATCCAACGCCACAAAACCGAACTAATTCCAGATCACGGAGGAAGTTACTCCTTTCTTGGCCACAAGTTGCGGCTTCCCCCCCCAATCGCTGCCATGCTGTTTGTGTGTGTCTATGGCAAGCACGCGGGAGGAGGGCTATAGCTCCAGTGCCCGATCCATCCCTGCTGCCCGATCCGTTCTGCACATGCGCAGAGGGGAGCGTCGGTGGCTGAAGTTAAAACTGAGAGAAAACCGATTTTCATAAACACATCGTCCTTAACTGTAAATTCGAATTAATTGATAAAATCGATTTATCGCTCAGCTCTACCGGACAGTCGGACTACCGTTAATGTCAAACCCCGTAGACATGCACGGAATCCAAATGAAAATTCGCTCAGTGCTTTTGATGTTCACAATACAACTGGAATTATCATGCGACTCAGTTTCCTTTCTGGACAGTTATCAATCGATGAACCCTCAGACCACAACCTTTTTAGCACTCAGACCCCCGCTGTGGAACACTGAATTATGGATAATCCATTTCACAATTGTTACTTTACATCAGCTGTGTCCACTTTTACCCACAAAGGGCTGGTATGGCTGCAGGTTTTTCACTTCAACCACGCAGCGGCCACACATTTACTGTATACTCTCCTGGAAGGAAAACCTGCACAGACGCCAGCCCTTTTGTGGGTAGGAATGAGCATCATGTAAAGCAGGGATGTCATCGTTTAGCCATGGATTAAAAAATAGAAAGCGCAAAACCAAAACTGAAGTGAAATACCTCAAAAAAATGGAAAGCAGTTAGTATATTCAGTTAATAAAGTGTATTATTCTAGCCACATTCACGGTATATGAGTAACTATGCACTCCGACTGGCTACATCAGCTCATATACCATGAATAGAGAAAAACAAAATGGCAGAGCGTGTTGCTGAACCAACCAAGAATAAAATAAAAGCTCTACTCGAAATCAAAACCCCAAAAAATCAAGTACTTAAAAGAAACAGAAATAGCTAAAAATAGTTTGTTTGTGTCCCACCCACCCAATATCTCCTGTTCCATACTCCAGTGGCAGTAATGCACCTTTAAATTGGTTTGCCACCCCCCAAAAAAAACCTGAAAGAGGAAGAAAATCCAGTAAATGTATTTTTTTCCAAGAATTATTATAGCATTTTTCCTGTCATTTCGCCAGTTTGTTTACATTCTAAGCAGAAACTATTTTGTCAAACATTTTGTATAAAGATTTTATTTCTCTAATTTGCAAAAATTAAAAATAAATATGCTCCATTTCTCAAAATCCAGTGAATGTGGATAAAATAAAACCGTTACTCCACTCATTGTACATGGCTTATAGCCAACTAGGTGCTACGCGCCTCATTGGCCATCAGTTCATGTACGACTCGATTTTGTGGAATAACTTTACTATAGGAGATCTTGCAGTCACGTGACCGGAAAGTACACAGCCGCCATTTTGTCGGTAAAAAACACCGCTGAATACTGCTGCACTCGTGTACAAAATGGATAAATTTCAACCAACGGACTACACGGCTCATTTTTCTAATGAACAGATAATTAGATATATGTCTAAAATAAACGACCTATGGATTAGTGACCCTTATGGCTTACCGGACGTAGTTTTCACGACCATGTCAGTGGATATGGAACTGCCAGAGGTGGAATACCCAGACGTGTATAATTACCTCATTAACTTTCCCTCGCTGTTCAGTGGTGAAGCACTGCATGCTTATAAATCTCTGGACAGTTATCTTTACAGAAATTTATGTGACCCCTAAAAGTGTAAAATAATCTTGTATCTAGAGACTACATTGATTGTCACACCACTAAAGACCCAATCCACCTCCCCGCCCCAAGCCTTTTCTCAGGTTCCCACTTCCCGGAATTTATTAGAGCAAGTCATAAACTTTTGTTGCGAATAACCACATGGATATACTGAAATAAATACATGGCAAACCTGAGATGAAATGGTCACTGCACAGGTGCCAGTGATCGTTCTTTCCAGTCGGTTCCCATGCCTTGTTCTTGTTGTTTGCATCGGCCCGGCCGATAGCAGCAATCCACTTTGCACGCCTGTCAGGGTCCCGTGGCAGCCTATGAAACTTTCTTCCCGATTTCTGACCTCTCCTGTTGTGGCATTTATATGCCATACAACTCTCCGGCATTGTGGCATGGTAATATTTGAAGATTTGGGCGAAAAAAAACCCAAAAGTCAGTGTTGGAAAGACGGCGGAAATATGGCGTTTGACCGACAAAATGGCGACTGCTTACAATCTGGAGCGGATGTGACGTCACGTGCAAGATCTTGATACAAGCCGTACAAGTTCCTGTGAATGAGTAATGATACAACAATAATGTAGTGGAATGAGTGCATGAATATAAACCTGTGATTTGAATTGCAGCCTGTGCTCCTGTCAGAGGCTCAACACACTATGTCCCAAGTCTCCCAACATAATGTCTCGTGTCTCCCTCACAAAAAAAAGAAAGAGTGAAGCCTGAAGGCCAGTATATTCTGAAGCTACAATTACAACTACAGCCACGCCCCTCCCCCAGTCTCACATGTCCCTGAAGGCACCCTCACCTTCTGTTAAGGCAAGTTTAAATGGAAAATATAAAGATCATGTGACTTCTGAAGATAGAAGAAAGGATGACTTTGACCCTTGTGCCTGTTTAACTTTATGATTATTGACGGGACTTTGATATCTTTGCCTGCCTATATTTTGACCCTTGCTATGGAGGATTACATGTATTGGACTGCCTTCAATAAAAAGGCATGCTTTTGTCATAAAACACATATCAATCCACAAGGTTCCCAATCGACATTTGAGAGTCAACATGACTCCTGAGTTTTTATTTTGGGAGAGAGTCATGATTCCAGAAGTTTATTCCTCGTTATTATTTAAATAATATTGGCCGGCTTTTTTTCGTGGTATATCAGATATATTCCATTTAGCTAGCATGATATTGGATGAGTCGAAGACGAGTAGCTGAATGGAATATATCTGATAGGGTAACTTACCAATACTGAATGCTGATTCTGATCGAATGCAATTCAATGTTTTGTCGATCCAATGTACTATACAAAGTCAAAGTTCTAACAATAAAAAAATGGTACAGGTCCAAAAAGCTTGAACAACCACCCAAATTATACACAAGCTATATGCACAGGTTGACAGTTCAAGTTCAAAGTTACTTTTGGTTGTAGTTAGCTGTTACATTGCAGTTGCTCAAAACAAAAGTCTCTGTCACCTTTCTTCACCTCCAAGTAGAACTTTAACAATATTTCTGCTATTGCTCTCTTTTTCAGTTTTTCGATGTCCGTTGGTATGTTTTTCTCTTGTGAATATGCGTGAAGAATATATAATGACGTTTTGGTAGCCTTTCAGGTGTTCAGCACGTCTGTCTGTCTCTTTAAATCTTCATGGATGCAAACGGCGCGCCTTTTGGCAGATGCCGCCTTTTTCACGGCTGTCTGGGGGACTTGTGTGAATCGCGCAGATCCGATGAGGTTTTTTTTTTTTTTTTTTTTGGGGGGGGGCGTTGGAGTGTCTGATTATAATTTCATCAATTCTGTATTAAAATTACTAAATAAGCAAATGCCGTTACAGTCCATGCAACCTGGGTGCGATTTGCTGGGGGGGATGGTGGGGATCATCCCCCCCCCCCTCTGGTTTTTATCTCTGCTGAAAAAAAATCCTCGGGGACAACCCCGTCAATAAAACAAACAAACAAAAAAAGTTGACATGACAGGCATGTTGTGACACAGTTTTCTATGGTCTACATTGCACTCACTTTCAAAATGACCCGAAGTGGCAGCTTTGATGTTCACGAACGTCCCCAGCAAATAGATACATTGTAGATAATAACAATATCTTTGCGTTCTATGCAGGGATGCAAACAGCGCGCCTTTTGGCAGATGCTGCCTTTTTCACGGCCGATTTTTTTTTTTTAGGGGGGGCGTTGGAGTGTCTGATTATAATTTCAAAGTAAATTCTGTATTAAAATTACTAAATAAGCAAATCCGTTACAGTCCATGAAACAGGAAGTATAAGGATGAGGAAAAAAAAAACCAGTTTAAATCGGAAAGCTGGGCACAATGTGAACTGCGCCATCAGAGCAAACTGTTCATTTAGTATTCATGTATTTTAGTGATTTTCGAGTCACTGTCCATTTAATCCAGAGGGAGAGAAACATCACAGCAACGCGACAAGCAATGCAAACTTTGTTGTGTTAGTGTTCGTGTATTTAGTCAGAGAGATAGGAAGATGAATTTACTATCTCTGGTTTAGTGTTCGTTTTCATTTAGTGTTATTCATTTGATATCATCGGATGTTATTGAGCTGTTAGCCTATTGTTACCTTAATTTTGTGACGTTTCATGATTTAAAAAAATAAAAAATAAAAATCCCCCCCCCTTCTGGTTTTTTGACAAATCGCACCCTGCATGCAACATAGGAAGTATGAGAAGAAAACAGTAAATCAGAAAGCTGCGCACGTAAAGCCAATTACATAACTTACATTGGACTAATGGAAATCCTTGCGCATGCAGTGAAGTGCAGCCAGCAGCAGATAATGGCGCGCAGCCAATTGGCTTTACGTGCGCAGCTTTCTGATTTACTGTTTTCTTCTCATACTTATACTTCCCATGTTGCATGGACTGTAACGGCATTTGCTTATTTAGTAATTTTAAATACAAAATTTACTTTGATGAAATTATAATCAGACACTCCAACGCCCCCCCCCCAAAAAAAACCTCATCGGATCTGCGCGATTCACACAAGTCCCCCAGACAGCCGTGAAAAAAGCGGCATCCGCCAAAAGGCGCGCCGTTTGCATCCATGAATCTTCCACTTTTAATGAAGCAAACCTCGCAGCCATGTTTGTGAATAAACTGTCAGTCACTCACTAGCGCGGAAGTTTTCCATCTCTGATGTGTCTCTTTTTCAGTTTTTCGATGTCTGTTGGTATGTTTTTTCCTCTTGTAAATATGCATGAAGAATACATAATGAAGTTTTAGTAGCCTTTCAGGTGTTCAGCGCATCTTTAGTTTGTATATTTATTTAGTGCTTAATCCGAGCACTAAATTAACCCAGTCTTCTCCCTCTCCTGACCAACAAAGAAATGATTGTGTGTATGCGCAACAGAAAACTTCTCAATGGATCTTTGCATGTGACGTCATGTTGTCTTGACAATGTGCAATATTATAATATTGCACGCTCATTCTCCATTGAGCAGAGTGGCATAACACATGGAGAATAAGCAATATAATATTGCATAGCATCAATAAACCCGCTAGAAGGGAATAGAATACATGTTTTTATTCCATATATAAAGTGGCCCGTATGTATAATAATTCATTATATTGAACAAAGAACGGAAAATCTAGAGTTGTTTGAAATAAAAAAAAATTTCGCACTACTGAAAAAAAGACCACTGTATAAACTATTCTTTCAGCTGAGTATTCTAGCAAAACTCAGAAATGGCGTACATACTGCTGAAATAACAGTCTTACACTACAGTTTATATATGGACAGTAATTTTTCAATTACAACAATACTTGGTGATTGACAGTCATTAAAGCATAATGATTATCATAACTATACCTGTTTTTTGATAGGCTGTTTACCACTGTCAGTAACCACAGTTTGATTGAAGACTGATGTACAGTGGTGCTTGAAAGTTTGTGAACCCTTTAGAATTTTCTATATTTCTGCATAAATATGACCCAAAACATCATCAGATTTTCACACAAGTCTTAAAAAGTAGATAAAGAGAACCCAGTTAAACAAATGAGACAAAAATATTATACCTGGTCATTTATTTGTTGAGGAAAATGATCCAATATTACATATGTGAGTGGCAAAAGTACGTGAACCTTTGCCTTCAGTATCTGGTGTGACCCCCTTGTGCAGCAATAACTGCAACTAAACGTTTCCAGTAACTGTTGATCAGTCCTGCACACCAGCTTGGAGGAATTTTAGCCCATTCCTCCATACAGAACAGCTTCAACTCTGGGATGTTGGTGGGTTTCCTCACATGAACTGCTCGCTTCAGGTCCTTCCACAACATTTCGATTAGATTAAGGTCAGGACTTTGACTTGGCCATTCCAAAACATTAACTTAATTCTTCTTTAACCATTCTTTGGTAGAACGACTTGTGTGCTTAGGGTCGTTGTCTTGCTGCATGACCCACCTTCTCTTGAGATTCAGTTCATGGACAGATGTCCTGACATTTTCCTTTAGAATTCGCTGGTATAATTCAGAATTCATTGTTCCATCAATGATGGCAAGCTGTCCTGGCCCAGATGCAGCAAAATAGACCCAAACCATGATACTACTACCACCACGTTTCACAAATGGGATAAGGTTCTTATGCTGGAATGGAGTGTTTTCCTTTCTCTAAACATAATTTTCATTTAAACCAAAAAGTTCTATTTTGGTGTCATCCATCCACAAAACATTTTTCCAATAGCCTTCTGGCTTGTCCACATGATCTTTAGCAAACTGCAGATGAGCAGCAATGTTCTTTTTGGAGAGCAGTGACTTTCTCCTTGCAACCCTGCCATGCACACCATTGTTGTTCAGTGTTCTCCTGATGGTGGACTCATGAACATTAACATTCGCCAATGTGAGAGAGGCCTTCAGTTGCTTAGAAGTTACCCTGGGGTCCTTTGGGACCTCGCCAACGGTTACACGCCTTGCTCTTGGAGTGATCTTGGTCGACCACTCCTGGGGAAGGTACAAATCATCTTGAATTTCCTCCATTTGTACACAATCTGTCTGGCTGGATTGGTGGAGTTCAAACTCTTTAGAGATGGTTTTGTAATGTTTTCCAGCCTGATGAGCATCAACAATGCTTTTTCTGAGGCCCTCAGAAATCTCCTTTGTTCATGCCATGATACACTTCCACAAACATGTGTTGTGAAGATCAGACTTTGATAGATCCCTGTTCTTTAAATAAAACAGGGTGCCCACACACCTGATCATCATCCCATTGATTGAAAACACCTGACTAATGGCCCTTTTCCACTACCCTTTTTCAGCTCACTTCAGCTCGCTTCAGCTCACTTCAGCCCGACACGGCTCGCGTTTCGACTACCAAAAACCAGCACGACTCAGCTCGTTTCAGCCCTGCTTAGCCCCTAAAACTCGCACCGTTTTGGAGTGGGGCTGAAGCGAGCCAAGCCGTGCCGAGTGAGGTTGGGGGCATGAGCAGACACTCCCCTGTGCACTGATTGGTGAGGAGGAGTGTCCTCACATGCCCACACACGCCCCGCGAGCGCGCTGGGATCTGTAAACACCGCAAACCCGGAAGAAGAAGAATTACGAATTACGAGAATTTCTGAAGCCTTATGCGCCTCGCCTCATCTATACGCTCTTGCCAGTATCTGTTGGCGTTGTCGGTGACAACAAGCCACAGCACCAAGACCAGCAACACTAACGACTCCATGTCCTCCATGTTTATTGTTTACTATTCGGGTCGTGAGACTACCGCTTAAAAGCTCACTGAATCAGTGACATACAGAGCATCGTGGACGAGTTCGCGGAGCGCAAGGCTCGTCGTATGCCCTTCAAATAATGCGCGCAGTAGGCTATTGATGTTTTATTATGACCAGTGTTGGGCACGTTACTTTCAAAAAGTAATTAGTTATAGTTACTAGTTACTTTTCCCAAAAAGTAACTGAGTTAGTAACGGAGTTACTTTGTCATAAAAGTAACTAATTACCAGGGAAAGTAATTATTCCGTTACATTTTGTTCCCCCCCCCCAAAAAAAAAAAAAAAATCTAATTCAATTAGTGTAATCATAATAAAAGTGAATGTTAAATGTGTTTAATGACTGAAATGGACACTTAACAGAACCAGTTAGTAACATTATCTACACTATATTAATATTTTTGTGGGACAATGTGAGATAAGACATCTATCAAATGTAATATATTTTTGCAGTTATTAAAATTATGTTACTAATTACTGGCCACTGACAAGGACAAACGCTTTGTTCCTCGACATAATGTGCATTGCACGTAAACACTCTTGCCTTTTATTTCAAGTAATGAAAAGTAATGGCTGTATTTCCAGTGTGAAAGCGCAGTGGCGAGCGGTCAGCCCAGCATCGCTGGGTCTTCCGATTGAAAGCGTGCGCAGTAGTGCAGTAGGCATGGCCTACCTACATATGTTGTCCAAATCTACTCTGATTGGCTTACTGTGCCGTTGTCTCGTGTCCCCCCGCCCCACACTAAAGCAGAGGAAAGAAAGGCTGAACGAGCAGCGTGCCAGATGAGAACAGCTTTAATAAAGTAACGCATAGTATTTTATTGTAAGTAACGGGAACGGCGTTATAACGATGTAAAAAGTAATTAGTTAGATTACTCGTTACTAAAAAAAAGTAACGCCGTTAGTAACGCCGTTTATTCTAACGCCGTTATTCCCATCACTGATGAGCCATGTACAGTATGTCACCTAATGTTTTTTTGTTTCTGAGTTACATGTTCGTTTGAAGGACTTAATGTACAAAATAACATAGTTGCACCCCGTAGTGTTGAAATTGGTAAACACAGTGCATTCAGTGAGGTTTGCACCACCCTCCTTTTATTTCTGACTCTTCCTGTCACCGTTGCAACCTCTGAGCGCTCATTCGTATGCCCTTCAAATAATGTGCGCAGTATAGGCTATTGATGTTTTATTATGAGCCGTGTACAGTATCCTAATGTTTTTTGTTTCTGAGTTACATGTTCGTTTGAAGGACTTGATGTACTAAATAACATAGTTGCACCCGGTAGTGTTGAAATTGGTAAACACCGCAGTTGCGGACATTTTGTAGCCTAAAATTATGTTATGATAAGCTTTAATAAAGTGCCCGGTCATTTGCCCCGCCCCCGGCCCTGACTTGTTCCGCCACTGTCACTGATGTCACTGTTTGCGCTGCTTAACGACATCACGTGACGTCCACCCACTTTCGCTAACTCCACCCAATGTGTCCACCCACTTCCAGCCAGCACGGTTCAGCGCGGTTGTAGTCGAAATGCAACTCCAACAGCCCCGCTCAGCTCGACTCAGCACGGCACGGCTCAGCCGCGTTTGTAGTGGAAAAGCGGCATAATTTCACCTTCAAATTAACTGCTAATCCTAGAGGTTCACATACTTTTGCCACTCACACATATGTAATATTGTATCATTTTCCTCAATAAATAAATGACCAAGTATAATTTGTCTCATTTGTTTAACTGGATTCTCTTTATCTGCTTTTAGGACTTGTGTGAAAATCTGATGTTTTAGGTCATATTTATGCAGAAATATAGAAAATTCTAAAGGGTTCACAAACTTTCAAGCGCCACTGCATGTTCAGGAAGAGTGTCTTTACTATAAAAGAAATAAACAGGCATATAGTCCAAAATGGCAGGCTGAATCAATAATGATAAACAGGCAAAAGGGTCGAACGAGGCACAAACAGACTAAACCAGGCAGGACAAGATCGGAAACCAAAACACAGAAATGAGAGCCAATAACCAGGAAGACGATGCAACAACAACGGCGCGGTAATGGTGATAAACAACGCAATACTTCACACAGCGTGTGTGCACTGCGTCCTTTTATGCACACGCTGATTGCACTTAATCCAGGGCAGATGCTTGTTGGAAGAGGCACACACACGAGTGAAAGTCTGTTGCATGCCAAAGTGCACAGGTGTGACAACCACTGTCCTTTCACTGAACTAGTAAATACATCGCAATAAAAATACGTTATGGTCAGGACAAGTGACAAATCTGGCTATTAAGAAGTTAAATGTCGAGCCCTGTATTAGGTTACAGCAGTGATTCTCAAACTGTGGTACGCGTACCACTAGTGGTACGCGGGCTCCATTCTAGTGGTACGCCAAAGAATCACTTAAATATAAATTAAAAAAAAAAAAAAAAGTGAAATACTATCCATAATATCCGAATGGATGAAAATATCTTATCAACCGATGACAAGAAAATGAAAGGAAATACAAATTAAGTTAATAATTTTTAAAAAAAAGTCCCCTCCTAGAACTGCCACCTTATTGTGGTGGAGGGGTTTGTGTGCTTGAATGATCCTAGGAGCTATGTTGTCGGGGGCATTATGCCCCTGTCAGGGTTTCCCAAGGCAGACAGGTCCTAGGTGACAGGCCAGACTAAGAGCAGTTCACCAAAACCCCTATGGAGAAAAATCTGAGGACCGTGACGTCGCCCGGGATGACGCAGCCGGGGCCCCACCCTGGAGCCAGGCCCGGGGTTGGGGCTCGTATGCGAGCGCTTGGTGGCCGGGCCTTTGCCCATGGGGCCCAGCCGGGCTCAGCCCGAAGAAGTGACGTGGGCCCGACCTCCTGTGGGTTCACCACCCACAGAGGTAGCAGTAGGGGACTGGTGCAATGTGGATTGGGTGGCAGTCGAAGGCAGGGGCCTCGATGACCTGATCCCCGGACACAGCGGCTAGCTGTTGGAACATGGAATGTCACTTCGCTGGGGGGGAAAGAGCCTGAGCTTATGCAGGAGGTTGAGAGGTACCGGCTAGAGATAGTCGGGCTCACCTCCACGCACAGCTTGGGCTCTGGAACCCAGCTCCTCGAGAGGGGCTGGACTCTCCACTTCTCTGGAGTCGCCCGTGGTGAGCGGCGGCGGGCTGGTGTGGGCTTGCTTATAGCTCCCCAGCTCAGCCGCCATGTGTAGGAGTTTACTCCAGTGAACGAGAGGGTCGCCTCTCTGCGCCTTCGGATTGGGGAGAGGGCTCTTGCTGTTGTTTGTGCCTACGGCCCAAATAGCAGTATGGAGTATCCGGCCTTCTTGGAGTCCCTGGGAGAAGTACTGAGGAGTGCTCAGACTGGAGACTCCATTGTGCTACTGGGGGACTTCAATGCTCACGTGGGCAATGACAGTGACACCTGGAGGGGCGTGGTTGGGAGGAACGGCCTCCCTGATCTGAACCCGAGTGGTGTTTTGTTATTGGACTTCTGTGCTAGTCACGGTTTGTCCATAACGAACACCATGTTCAAGCATAGGGGTGTCCATAAGTGCACGTGGCACCAGGACACCTTAGGTCAGAGGTCGATGATCGACTTTGTTGTCGTTTCATCTGATCTCCGGCCCTATGTCTTGGACACTCAGGTGAAGAGAGGGGCTGAGCTGTCAACTGATCACCACCTGGTGGTGAGTTGGATCCGCTGGCGGAGGAGGAAGCTGGACAGACCTGACAGGCCCAAACGTATGGTGAGGGTCTGCTGGGAACGTCTGGCCGAGCACTCTGTTGGGGAGGTCTTTAACTCCCACCTCCGGGAGAGCTTTTCCCAGCTTCCGAGGGAGGCGGGGGACATTGAGTCTGAGTGGACCATGTTCTCTACCTCCATTGTGGACACAGCTGTTCGGAGCTGTGGCCGCAAGGTCTCCGGTGCCTGTCGTGGTGGCAATCCCCGAACCCGGTGGTGGACACCAGAAGTAAGGGATGCCGTCAAGCTGAAGGAGGAGTCCTATCGGGCCATGTTATCCTCCAGGACTCCCGAGGCAGCTGACGGGTATCGGCAGGCCAGGCGTGCTGCAGCTCGAGCGGTTGCAGAGGCAAAAACTCGGAACTGGGAGGAGTTCGGGGAGGCCATGGAGAAGGACTATCGGTCGGCCTCGAAGAAATTCTGGCAAACCGTCCGGCGCCTCAGGAGGGGGAAGCAGTACTCTGCCAACACTGTTTACAGTGCGGGTGGGGAGCTGTTGACCTCGACTGGGGACATTGTCGGGCGGTGGAAGGAATACTTCGAGGATCTCCTCAATCCCACCATCATGTCTTCCACTGAGGAGACTGAGGCTGATGACTCAGAGGTGGACTCGTCCATTACCCAAGCCGAAGTCACTGAGGTGGTTTGCAAGCTCCTCGGTGGCAAGGCACCGGGGGTGGATGAGATCCGCCCTGAGTATCTCAAGTCTCTGGATGTTGTGGGGCTGTCTTGGTTGACACGCCTCTGCAACATCGCGTGGCGGTCAGGAACAGTGCCTCTGGAGTGGCAGACTGGGGTGGTGGTCCCTCTTTTTAAGAAAGGGGACCGGAGAGTGTGCTCCAATTATAGGGGAATCACATTTCTCAGCCTCCCAGGGAAGGTTTACTCCAGGGTACTGGAGAGGAGAATTCGACCAATAGTCGAACCTCGGATCCAGGAGGAACAATGCGGTTTTCGTCCTGGTCGCGGAACACTGGACCAGCTCTATACCCTTCATAGGGTGCTCGAGGGTTCATGGGAGTTTGCCCAACCAGTCCACATGTGCTTTGTGGATCTGGAGAAGGCATTCGACCGTGTCCCCCGTAGTATTCTTTTTTTTTTTAAGATATTTTTTTGGGCTTTTTGCACCTTTATTGGATAGGACAGTGTAGAGACAGGAAATGAGCGGGAGAGAGAGAGACGGGAAGGGATCGGAAATGACCTCGGGCCGGAATCGAACCCGGGTCGCCCGCATTCATGGTATGGCGCCTTAACCACCTGAGCCATGACGCCCCGCCCCCGTAGTATTCTGTGGGGGGTGCTTCGGGAGTATGGGGTTCGGGGCTCTTTGCTAAGGGCTGTCCGGTCCCTGTACGAACGGAGCAGGAGTCTGGTTCGCGTTGCCGGCAGTAAGTCAGACCTGTTCCCAGTGCATGTTGGACTCCGGCAGGGCTGCCCTTTGTCACCGGTTCTGTTCATAATTTTTATGGACAGAATTTCTAGGTGCAGCCAGGGGCCAGAAGGAATCCTGTTTGGGAACCACAGGATTTCATCTCTGCTTTTTGCGGATGTTGTTGTCCTGTTGGCTTCTTCAAACCAGGACCTTCAGCATGCACTGGGGCGGTTTGCAGTCAAGTGTGAAGCAGCTGGAATGAGAATCAGCACCTCCAAGTCCGAGGCCATGGTTCTCGACCGGAAAAGGGTGGCTTGCCCTCTCCAGGTTGGTGGAGAAGTTCTGCCTCAAGTGGAGGAGTTTAAGTATCTCGGGATCTTGTTCACGAGTGAGGGAAGGATGGAGCGTGAGATCGACAGGCGGATCGGTGCAGCCTCCGCAGTGATGCGGTCGCTTTACCGGTCCGTCATGGTGAAGGAGCTGAGCCAAAAGGCGAAGCTCTCAATTTACCAGTCGATCTACGTTCCGACCCTCACCTATGGTCATGAGCTTTGGGTAATGACCGAAAGGACAAGATCGCGGATACAAGCGGCCGAAATGAGTTTCCTTCGCAGGGTGGCTGGGCGCTCCCTTAGAGATAGGGTGAGAAGCACAGTCACTCGGGAGGAGCTCGGAGTAGAGCCGCTGCTGCTCCACATCGAGAGGAATCAGCTGAGGTGGCTCGGGCATCTTTTTCGGATGCCTCCTGGACGCCTCCCTGGGGAGGTGTTCCAGGCATGTCCCCCCGGGAGGAGGCCCCGGGGAAGACCCAGGACACGCTGGAGGGACTATGTCTCTCGGCTGGCCTGGGAACGCCTCGGTGTTCTTCCCGAGGAGCTGGCCGAGGTGTCTGGGGAAAGGGAAGTTTGGGCTTCCCTGCTTAGGCTGCTGCCTCCGCGACCCGGTCCCGGATAAAGCGGAAGACGACGAGACAAGACGATTTTAAAAAGTTTGCAAGTGCTTCTGGGTAGCCATACGTAGGTGTACGTACGCATTCCCACCGGTTCCGCTGACAGATGGTTATCCGCCATTGGTAGACTAGGCTGTGATGGGAAAAGGTGGAGGTGGCTTTGCTAATTATGACGAGTATGACGAAATTACTGTCGTGGCTTAAATCCGTGAATGGGAGCATGGATCAGGAGAGAGGGAGAACTGAAGAGGACGTGTGTGAGCCGAGCGCGGATGCTAACGGCAGTGGCAAAACCAGCCCCAGAACTGCTAGGAAACGGCAGAAATCAGTAAGGAGGAAGTATGACGAAAAATACATAAAACTGGGATTCATTTGGAGCGGGACAGAGGAGCTACCCAGGCCGCAGTGTGTTGTATGCGGGGACGTTCTGAGCAATGAGTCCACGAAATCATCGCATCTCAAACGGCATCTTACAACCAAACACACAGCACTAAAGGACAAACCAATGGATTTTTTTTACGAAAACGTGATGAACTGAAGCAGTCCAAGTCCACCATTTTGTCCTATGGTACACCTGTAGCCAAAGCACAGGAAGCTTCATATCGTGCCAGCCTCCTGATCGCCAGAGCCGGTAAGCCGCACACAATCGTGGAACTGCTGTGTTTACCATTAGCCAAAAGAGATGATACATATCATGTGTGGAGAGAAAGCTGCCAGAGAGTTAAACTTGGTGCCGCTTTCAAATGACACCGTGTCAAGGAGAATAAACGACATGGCTGATGATGTTAAAAAGACCCTGAACACATTAAGAACAGTAGATATTTTGCCATACAGCTTGATGGGACTACAGATGTTGCAGATTTGGCCAATTTATTGGTTTATGTGAGATATGAATATGACGGTGTGGCGCTCGTATGTTCTGTAAATCACTGGAGACCAGAACTACATCAGAGCAAATATTCCAGTTACTGAACAAGTTCATCCAGGAGCACGGCTTGGACTGGGAAAAGTGTGTGGGTGTATGTACTGACGGAGCGAGGGCCATGACGGGTCGCAACAGCGGGGTAGCAGCTCGCATCCGAGAAGTGGCACCTGAGATGCGCTGGACTCACTGCAGCATCCATCGTGAGGCGCTGGCAGTGAAGAGGATGCCTGATGACCTGAAGTCCGTGCTGGATTGTGCTGTAAAAACTGTGAACTTCATCAAGGCCAGACCGATGAATGCTTGCTTATTTCATGTGCTCTGCGAGGAGATGGGCAGTGAGCATGTCCAACTCTTGCTTCATACTGAAGTAAGGTGGCTTTCAAGAGGAAAGGTGCTTTCAAGGCTTTTCGAATTGCACAGAGAGGTCCAGATGTTCTTGCAGGACACAAATTTCCCCGTCAGACATTTTTGAGGATACTGTGTGGCTCAGTCAATTGGCATACTTGTCGGACATTTTTTCACGTTTACATGACCTGAATTTGGGACTACAGGGACTCTCCAATGTTTTTGATGTCCAGGACAAAATCAAATCAATGCACTACTGAAAAAGTTGGAGTTATTTGAAATCAAAAGTCAAGACAGGTGATGTTTCAGCTTTCCCTGCTTTGTAGAGTTTTTTTGTCTGACAATGACCTGATGCTTGATGATGGAGTCAGGGAGAACATCGCTGCACACCTCACATCACTCAGACAACAGTTCTGCAATTATTTCCCAGTGATGCCTAAATATGAAGCTAGCAGCTGGATGAGAAACCCTTTCAACATAGACACCTCTCACATGGCCTCAATGGACTTAGCTGTTGTTGAGCAGGAGAGGTTAATAGAGCTGTCTTGTGATGAAACACTGAAGGCATCTTTCAGAAAGCACACTCTGTTGGACTTTTGGATAAAGCAGTACAGTGAATACCCTGTGCTTTCTGACAAGGCTGTGCAATTTCTCCTTCCTTTTGTGACCACCTACCTGTGTGAGAAAGGCTTCTCTTCACTTGCTGTCATAAAAACAAAAGTACAGAAGCAGGGTGGATGCTGAGCCAAACCTGAGACTGAAGCTGACCTCCATCGACCCAGACGTTGCAGGACTGTTCACAGAGGCATGCACACCCATCACATTAAGCTCAGTAAGTTGTCAATCAATAGTCAATCAGTCAATAGTCTGTGTATATTTAACATTATAAGCTGTTATTCTTAATGCTTTTCCTCACTTTTGTTTTATTCTTAATCTTATTGTTCTTCCTCTGTTTGTGGGTGTGTGTTTCTGTTTCAGAAAGCAGTCACTGGAGTTAAGAAACAGCAAGAACTGCAGCTATGCATAGCCTGTTTTGATTTTTTTCAAGTACATCAAGTACAGTACTTTTTTTTACTTAACATTTAAGTACAGTACAGTTATTTAACTTAAGTACATTTTCATTTAATCTTTAAGAACTGTCTTAATATTTATTTTAGTACAATGTTTATTTCACTTTTATGCGCAATTAATTTTTATTTGATTCATTATTTAAGGACAGTGTTTTATTTTCCTATATTTAAACACAGTGTTACTGTTCAAAGTACTGTGCGTAATGTTACAGTGGCCAACAATATTAAATATACTTGTTAAATAAAACCTCCGCCTTGTTTTTAATGAATACTTAGACCTACTACGCTACTGTATTTTCATGTTGGTCATTATGGTGGTACTTGGAGAGCCAAGTATTTTCTGAGGTGGTACTTGGTGAAAAAAGTTTGAGAACCACTGGGTTACAGGAAAACCTCTCTAGACAGCCAAACTTGCTGATGTCATAATTAATATTTCTAGCAGTATTTATTGATTTTTTTTGTGAAAGATAATGACACAAAGATACGTCTCATCTCATCTCATTATCTCTAGCCGCTTTATCCTTCTACAGGGTCGCAGGCAAGCTGGAGCCTATCCCAGCTGACTACGGGCGAAAGGCGGGGTACACCCTGGACAAGTCGCCAGGTCATCACAGGGCTGACACATAGACACAGACAACCATTCACACTCACATTCACACCTACGGTCAATTTAGTGTCACCAGTTAACCTAACCTGCATGTCTTTGGACTGTGGGGGAAACCGGAGCACCCGGAGGAAACCCACGCGGACACGGGGAGAACATGTAAACTCCGCACAGAAAGGCCCTCGCCGGCCACGGGGCTCAAACCCAGGACCTTCTTGCTGTGAGGCGACAGCGCTAACCACTACACCACTGTGCCACCACAAAGATACGTAAATGTGACTAATATATAAAAACTAATGGATTTTTTTTTCCATATCAAGTTGATGCAGTCGTTTTTTGGGGGGCGCATTTCCATTCTTATCGGTGTCAAATACGCAGGAATCCTGCGTCAGGAGAAACCCTGCATCCACCCATCCATCCAAGCTTGCTGTAAATCTGCAGCATACATTGGACTAGGTTTCTCCAAAACACACGTTTCTTCCCCCCCAGCTCCACCTGATCACCTACAATCTTTTGATGCTTACCAAAAGAACCTGAACCTCAGAAATAGCACTTCTACTATAATTATTGGATCCTCTAATGTCTTCTACAAAAGCAGACCTGATTCCTGGTAGCTACATACCTGTGGGTAAGTAGCTATACGGCACAGTGTGGGTGTGTTTTAAATGCAATCAAGCAGCACTTCTCGTGAAATAAGTTACCACACAGACATAAGAAAATGTGACTTACAGCCTTTTTTATACAGTTATGTTTGTACAAACAATCAGAACAAGTACTGCCAGGCAAAACAAACCCCCAACCGCTACGGAGACTGTCCAAGCTACTCCATCATGCAGCATATGGTTGGAAGCAGAAATGAAGATGCACATTTTGGTTTGAAGTAGGCAGTGTTCGAAATACCCGTCTGCAGTCTGCATTATGCAGAATGATTTTCAAAATTGCAGAAGAAAAATTAAACAACCTGCAATTTTACAGAATGAAAAAGTCAGGCTCGGGATTCAATGGTTCTCAATTTAGCAAACTAGCGGCGCTGTAAATAAACTGAAACCTGCGCTGCACGAACCTGACGGCGTTTTCCAGGTCAAAGTTGAGCAATATTTACGTAACACGGACGAAAGGCGACGACAACCAAATAAGGGCAGAATGACGTTTTCTGATGTAAGATTTCGTCACTTTTAATACCCGCCGGGAGGACCAGACAACTACCTCGGCAGTTTCCGCCATGCAGCTCCCAGAATTCAATGCGGCACAACAAACATGGCTCCCAAGAAGAGAATTGTTTCTTCGGGGCAAGAGTCCGACAAAAACGCCAAGAAAACAAGGACGATTTTGTCATATCTCGGCAAAACCGGCAGCCAGCGTGACTCCAACACAGGGATGAGAATGAAAAATATTTTAAAAGTCTGAAAAAACCGGGGCGGGGCCCGGGGGGGCGGGGCCTGGGGGGCTAATGATTTTTGGCTTTTTTTTTTTTACCCCAAAACCATTAATTTTATCAGCAAAAATTTGCAATTTGGAAATAAATTCCCCTTCTTGGTGGACTCCCAGGTGAAAATGATTAATATGGTACAAGAGACTTGTTTTTAATCAATCCACATTTGATGATTTCAAAAAAAAAAAAAAATCAATGCGCCTTTTAATATAAACGAGCTCTACAGTATTATATTTCTGCATTTTAGCTATTCATGTCTTTGAATACTCTAATCCTTTAAAATGAAGTGCAAACCAGAAAAAAAGTTCTATCATATAATTCTCTTAAGCTTTCTTCTGATGTTATCATGGTAGCAGGAGGTCTTGCATATTAAGCAGGCAACATTCAACACCACTTATCACTTCCCTTTCAACTGTTGTGTACACTAACTAGGTTTTATCTGGACAGGATGTTGTGTAATGTAATACAGATACCATATGGTCAATTTGAAGATCGAGATGATTTTGAATTAAAGAACAGGCATGTACAATGGGCATTACATATTGGAAATTTTTTTTAAATCAAAAACTAAGTTCATCTCAGCCTACAGTTTGGGCGGGCAGACGCTCCCGCGCGGCACATGCCAGCAATTCCGTCCCCCTATGAAATGAGCAATAAGTAGGAGAGTTATACACGGTATCATACCTAAAATTTCACCAACTGAAAACTCCGGTCCTCGAGAAAAGAGATAAAAGCCTGCCCACACTGAAAGCTGATTGGCTTATTTTGCTGAGTAACCCAATCAAGATGCTCTTTGTCTGACATGCGCTACATGAACAGGCACACAGGCAGTGTTGCCAGATTGGGTGGTTTTAAGTGCATTTTGGCGGGTTTTGAACATATTTTAGGCTGGAAAACGTCAGCAGTATCTGGCAACACTGCACACAGTCTCCCTCGCGCACCCCCTCGCGCGCGCACATTCTAAGATGCGTGATGCAGACCTTAATGTTGCGCGCGCACGCTCTTGTTTGCTTCTATCAATATGCAGGAGACTCCTGGAACTTCCGGGAGACTTGGGATGTCTGCGTTATAAGGTGACCACAGATCGTTAATCATACCCCCCCCCCAAAAAAAAAATTTCTCAACGGCTTTACATCGATCTCAAAAACGATCATTTTGGTCTGAAAAAGTCAGAAATCCGCCAATCGGTGGAAAATTTTCATCCCTGCAACAACAGCGACAGATCGCGCGTCCGCGAGGGTGACAAAAAAGAAGACGGTCGCTGTTATAGTTGCATACATATATACAGGTATTGGTAAATTGTATAGGTTTGTATATATTGTATTGTTGAATCATACAAAATTATACTGATATTATATCCCTTTTGAAGACAGCAACAGTATTTTACCTTTATTCATAGATACTTTTGAATATTTTCTCATACCAAGCTACACTAATACATATTTTGTGTACATGTTCTTTTTTTTTTTTTTTACTAGTGCTGTCTTGCCTGTGGTGCAGACTAGCACAAAGTAAAACAGTTGCCCTGTAAGACAAAGCTCATAGGTTCAGTTCTGTAGCTCTCAGTGGTTCTGTAGCTCTCAGTTCTGCCATGATTAGTTTGTACCCAGTTCTCTGTTGTTAGTTTAGAGCAGTGAAGCCCCTGCAGTAGTTCTCAGTTCAGTTCATGACCTTGCACTTTAGAAGCCAGGCAAACACAATGAACCCAAACGTCTTTCCATTTGTCAGTTGGGTTTTATTCCTTGATGGCATCAATTCTTTGCATCATCGTAAGATGTAACAGAGTGTAGAACTGAAACCTTGCTTTCAATTTAAAATTACAGGTTGCAGATGCAAACACTGTGAATGAAGTACATTTTGGGTAACAATCTACTGTTCAAGCTAGAAACTTAATCTTGACAAAACGTAACATGACGTGTAACATGAAAATGAATGTTTTGTTTCTTGAACAGTTGTGTTCTATTTTTTATTGTGGTGATACCTTTATTAGTATGTTGTGTGGAAGGATAACATGTGGGTGTGATAACTAGTACATTTATGAATTAATTGGTATACTTCAAGTTGTAGTAGCCCGTAGTGTCAGGGTGAGGGGGATGAAAGACTTGTGGAGGTATCATGGAATGATAACTTTGCTGCAGAGAAGGATCTGTGAAGACTGAAATTAAAAATAGGGTGAGAATAAAGAATTACAGTAATGCTACGAGTTGTAAAGCTATATGTGATGTAAATATAGGCATTATTAGGTTGAGAAGGGTGTAGTATGGATGATTGTGTATTTGCAGAAAATATTTCCAAATTGCAGAACAAAATTGACATTCTGCAATATTGCAGAACAGTGGAAAAAAAGTATTTCGACCACTGTAGGGGTGGGCGATATACATCGTCCACGATAATATCGTCATTGTTGTTTTAACGATGTGCAAATTTACATTGAGTATTTAAATGATTTCGCCAAAAACAATGAAACGCACGGGAAAACTGTTCACATGTTAATATACGGCGCAGCAGCGCTCTCCACAGCACGGGAGTATTCAGTCACACGACTAGTGGGCCTGCGCGATCACATGACCTCTCGCCTCTGCTTTGCAACAGGTCAGCAGCACATGGTGTTGAGAAAATGCAGGCATATCCAGTCCCTGAAGCTACTTCACAGGGCTCTACATTAACTTTTGAAACCACTTGTCCTGTCGGGCAAGTTGAAAGGAAATTTACTTGTCCGAATGTGAAGTTGACTTGTCCAAAGAAAAATTTGAGAGAAAAAAAAAAAATTTGTAATAAACTAATTTCACCAGAATTACTTTAACACAAAATTCTATTCACTGCAGAAAAAATTGGACTCCAAATCAATTTATTTATGAGAAATTGAAAACCAGAAAATTAAAATTATATATATATTTTCATTTTTAAAATTATTAACTTTGAATATATATCCTCCACTGATTAATTGTTGTCTAATTATTCAGTGTGGCTCCTGTATAGTATTTAATGGTTGCGATGAAAGTTGCGGTGTTTTTTTAGGTTTTTGTTGCGATTACATTGCGGGAGGAAGTGAAAGTTGTGAGAAATTGTTGTGATTTTCTCTTTTTGTGATTAAAATTGAGTATGTTAAATATTAAGTTATTACTGAAAAACTATTGATAAAAAAAACAGACACTGAGAAATGGTCCTATAAAACAACTTTACCAATATAAAAGATTACCAGGACTACAAAAATGCAGAAAAATAGGCTTTACTTATCCAAATGCACCTGTTGGTTCAAAAGTTAAAGTGCACAGAACCTCACAGCACAACATGAAGTTACCTTAAAATATAATATAAATGCCTCAGCTTTCATGTAAGAAAAAAAAAAAAAAAAAAAAAACTTAATACTAGTACTGTGTGCAGACAGTCTCTCCTGAAGACTAAATTAAACAGTAATTATAAACTAATAAAATAAATGGCTCCGGCTTCATGGAAGGAAAAAAAAAAAAAAAAAAAAAAAAACACAATTTGAACAGAATCTCACAGTATGATGCTGAAGCTGCCTAAACAATGGAAAATAAAATACCATTTTGGCAAAAATGTTGGCATCCATTTATTTTTTACTTAATACAAGAAATTAAGTGCACACAATCCTTCACTGTAAACATAACACACTTTCAGTAACAGAATTTAAGCCTATATAAAACACTGACTCACACATGCTGCTTCTCTTGAACGTATACACGGAAGTAAGGCAGAAGGTAGTTTGTCGACGTCACCTCAAGACGACGCCAACGATTGGTCAAATTTGCGGGAAAGTTGCGGTGATTGGATATAATTGTAACACCGCCCTGAACTCGTGGGGATTGGTTGAATGCGTGTTGATGTTGCAAATCGCAACATCGCGAAATCCTGGAGGGTCTGGTAAACGACCGTTTACTTTTCAGCTCAAATACACAAAGCGGTATTGGCCGGTTTTGAAAGCGGAATATTGCGCATGCGCACATCACTCTTTCCAAAGAGAAACAGCCGGCGATTCATCAAAACAATATGTCAAGTGAGATGCTTTGGAAATCGTGAATAAACTGATAAATTTGATATGTAGCCTGAATATCGGCATATTTTGGCACTTGTCCAATCGGACAAGTAACTGACACGATGAACTTGTCCGACATAAAGGATCACTAGTCCCGGACAAGCGGACAACCGTTAATGTCAAGCCCTGCTTCAGATGATGATTTAGTGCCGAGGTGCGGGTCTACCTCTCCGGCATGGAAATGGTTTGGTTTCGAAAAGACAGACATAGATCAAAAGACCGTCATATACAAGATTTGTCGAAAATCAATCAACATGAAACAGAGCTCCACAATGAACATGTTTCACCACCTCCGAACCAATCATAGGAAGGAGTACGAAGAATATGAGAAACTTCGAGACTCTGCTGCTCAAGAAAAACCAAGCATAAGCAGGCCACCTATGGCCCTTTTCCACTACCCTTTTTCAGCTCACTTCAGCTCACTTCAGCCCGACACGGCTCGCGTTTCGACTACCAAAAACCAGCACGACTCAGCTCGTTTCAGCCCTGCTTAGCCCCTAAAACTCGCACCGTTTTGGAGTGGGGCTGAAGCGAGCCAAGCCGTGCCGAGTGAGGTTGGGGGCGTGAGCAGACACTCCCCTGTGCACTGATTGGTGAGGAGGAGTGTCCTCACATGCCCACACACGCCCCGCGAGCGCGCTGGGATCTGTAAACACCGCAAACCCGGAAGAAGAAGAATTACGAATTACGAGAATTTCTGAAGCCTTATGCGCCTCGCCTCATCTATACGCTCTTGCCAGTATCTGTTGGCGTTGTCGGTGACAACAAGCCACAGCACCAAGACCAGCAACACTAACGACTCCATGTCCTCCATGTTTATTGTTTACTATCCGGGTCGTGAGACTACCGCTTAAAAGCTCACTGAATCAGTGACATACAGAGCATCGTGGACGAGTTCGCGGAGCGCAAGGCTCGTCGTATGCCCTTCAAATAATGCGCGCAGTAGGCTATTGATGTTTTATTATGAGCCATGTACAGTATGTCGCCTAATGTTTTTTTGTTTCTGAGTTACATGTTCGTTTGAAGGACTTAATGTACAAAATAACATAGTTGCACCCCGTAGTGTTGAAATTGGTAAACACAGTGCATTCAGTGAGGTTTGCACCGCCCTCCTTTTATTTCTGACTCTTCCTGTCACCACTGAGCGCTCATTCGTATGCCCTTCAAATAATGTGCGCAGTATAGGCTATTGATGTTTTATTATGAGCCATGTACAGTATGCCCTTCAAATAATGTGCGCAGTATAGGCTATTGATGTTTTATTATGAGCCATGTACAGTATCCTAATGTTTTTTGTTTCTGAGTTACATGTTCGTTTGAAGGACTTGATGTACTAAATAACATATAGTTGCACCCGGTAGTGTTGAAATTGGTAAACACCGCAGTTGCGGACATTTTGTAGCCTAAAATGATGTTATGATAAGCTTTAATAAAGGGCCCGGTCATTTGCCCCGCCCCCGGCCCGGCTCTGACTTGTTCCGCCACTGTCACTGATGTCACCGTTTGCGCTCCTTAACGACATCACGTGACGTCCACCCACTTTCGCTAACTCCACCCAATGTGTCCACCCACTTCCAGCCAGCACGGTTCAGCGCGGTTGTAGTCGAAATGCAACTCCAACAGCCCCGCTCAGCTCGACTCAGCTCGACTCGGCACGGCACGGCTCAGCCGCGTTTGTAGTGGAAAAGCGGCACTAGTCAGCATACCCAACAGATGCTTGCTGAATCATTCAGCAGAAAAGTGCCGTATGAGAGGAAAAAAAAAAAAGTCAACGATTGCAAGACATAAATGCCATCACCAAGTTCATAGACAAAGAGATGTTACCGATGCAGTTGGTGGAGGGACAAGGCTTTACAGAACTTGTGAATGACTTAGACGCGCGATACAGTGTGCCTAGTTGTAAATATTTCAGCGAAACTGCTCTCCCCACCCTGTATGATTCAACTTGCAAAGCTGTGATGAACGAAGTGCAAAAGGTGACACACTTCGCAACAACAACCGATTTATGGTCGAGCAGAACATCGGAGCCATACCTCTCTCTGACCGTGCATTTCATCGACGAATCTTGGCTACTTCGGAGCTACTATTTGCAGACATCCTATTTCCCAGATGACCACACAGGAGCCAACATTGCCCTTGGTCTGAAAGATGCCCTCGCATCATGGTCGTTGAGTGAAGAGGGCATGGTTTGCATAACCACCGACAGCAGTGCAAACAGTCAGTGCACTCAGAACTAACAACTGGAAAAGGTTACCATGCTTTGGTCACCAACTTCATATCGCAATTGGTGAGTTATCATTTCAATATTCTTATCTATTGCAGTTGATATGAAATAGCAGTGTAAATGTCATCAATGTTGAGAAAAGTGAAAATATGTATATAACATTTTCTTATATATACACACAAGAAAAAATTTTTTTATAGGCCTAGGGGTTTTTTTTTTGGTTATTGGACACTCACTCACTAAGCCTATATGAAATTAACTGCCATTTTAAACTGCAATGCATGGTATTATAAGGTCAACATACATGGCACTGAAATGTTACATCATTACACTGTTAATTGGCTAATAATGATGTTCCATTTCAAATATTTTCCAGAGAGGAGCATGCGTGATACTAGGATAGACCGAGCCATTGGTGTCTGCAAGAAGGTGGTTGGAACCTTTTCCAACAGCTTTAAATTGAGGAAAGCTCTGGATGATGCTCAAAATCAGCTGAAGCTCCCAGAGCATAAACTCATCACAGAATCACCAACAAGATGGGGCTCAAGACAGCATATGATCGAGAAATTTATTGAGCAAGAAAAGGCCATTCGTCATGTGCTAAGTGCAGACAAGACACGCATACATCTTATCCCAACATGGCAAGATGTTGATGTGCTAGAATCAGTGAGCAAAGCACTTAGTCCGCTGCCTGAGGTTACAGATGCCCTTTCAGGTGAGCAAGTAGTAACATATCTCCTACCTGAAACCCGTCCTGTCATTATTTAACTCTGAGGTCCTGGCAGTGAAGTCTGATGATACAGATCTCACATACACACACATACACATATGGGACGGGGCAATAAGAGGCTGGAAAAGTTAAAGGTACAAAAAAGGAACAGCTGGAGGACCAAATTACAACTCATTAGGTCAACTGGCAATAGGTCATTAACATGACTGGGTATAAAAAGAGCATCTTGGAGTGGCAGCGGCTCTCAGAAGTAAAGATGGGAAGAGGCGCTACGTTCACACTGCAAGGCTTAATGCTCAATTCCGATTTTTTTGTGAAATCCGATTTTTTTGTGAGGTCGTTCACATTAACAAATATATGCGACTTGTATGTGATCCTCAGTATGAACGAAAAGCGACCTAAAAGTGTTCCGCATGCGCATTGCAGGATACGACGACGTCACACGCAGTGAGCATGGCCAGTGTTTACGGAAGTAAAACCGCCCGGTTGCGGAATGACTCATCCAATCTAGCTTGAATAGCTGTATCCCCCCAAATGGAAATCAGCTCCCTAACCTCTGCGTCCTTCCATTGAGAAGATTCAGAACCTTCACAGCCCGAAGCGTCCCTCGCATTGATGTCATGCTCAGGGGCGCAGATACGTTTTTTGAACTGGGGGGGACAAAAAACTGGGAGGGGGGGGGACAAAGCTGCCAGCAAACCAACCCCAACATGCCTGTCAAACTTGTTGTGGGTTACTATAGCAACCAAGCTCGAGCTCGCAACCTGTGCAGTCTGTGCAGCTCAACCAACCGAATATCAGTCTTTGTTTTGTTTTATGTGAATTGTTGCAACCATGTATACACTGCCGTGCACCTCAATAAACCGAATGGTAATTAGTCTTTTGATTTTTCCGTGAGGTTTGCCTTATGCAAAGTGGGGGGGACCGAACGAAGTGAATTTAAATCTGGGTGGGACGAATCCCACCCGTCCCACCCTCTATCTGCGCCCGTGATTATGCGCCATGTTGTTGTAACTTTTTTTGAGAGACCCGCCACCTACTTCAGCGCAGAATAGTGACGTTTGTGGCTTTTTGATGATGTGTAAGTCGGATGAATGCGACCTGGCGGTTCAGACTGAAGTCGCATATGAAAAGAGCGGATAGGAATCGGAATTAGGACCACATATCCAAACGGCCTGGGTCGGATTTGAAAAAAATCGGATCTGTGTTGTTCATATTGTCAATAAAAGATCGGATACAGGTCACATATGGGCGAAAAGATCGGATTTGAGTCACATCAGCCTGCAGTGTGAACGTAGCCAGGATTACCAATCCCCCCAATTCTGCGCCGACAAATAGTGGAGTAATATCAGAAAGGAGTTCGACAGTGTAAAATTGCAAAGAGTTTGAACACATCATCTACAGTGCATAATATCATCAAAAGACTCAGAGAATCTGGAAGAATCTCTGTGCGTAAGGGTCAAGGCCGGAAAACCATACTGGGTGCCCGTAATCTTCGGGCCCTTAGACGGCACTGCATCACATACAGACATGCTTCTGTATTGGAAATCACAAAATGGGCTCAGGAATATTTCCAGAGAACGTTATCTGTGAACATAATTCACCGTGCCATCCGCTGTTGCCAGCTAAAACTCTATAGTTCAAAGAAGAAGCCGTATCTAAACATGATCCAGAAGCGCAGACGTCTTCTCTGGGCCAAGGCTCATTTAAAATGGACTGTGGCAAAGTGGAAAACTGTTCTGTGGTCAGACGAATTAAAATTTGAAGTGCTTTATGGAAATCAGGGACGCAGTGTCATTCGGACTAAAGAGGAGAAGGACGACCCAAGTTATCATCAGCGCTCAGTTCAGAAGCCTGCATCTCTGATGGTATGGGGTTGCATTAGTGCATGTGGCATGGGCAGCTTACACATTTGGAAAGACACCATCAATGCTGAAAGGTATATCCAGGTTCTAGAGCAACATATGCTCCCATCCAGACGATGTCTTTCAGGGAAGACCTTGCATTTTCCAACATGACAATGCCAAACCACATACTGCATCAATTACAGCATCATGGCTGCGTAGAAGAAGGGTCCGGGTACTGAACTGGCCAGCCTGCAGTCCAGATCTTTCACCCATAGAAGACATTTGGCGAATCATAAAATGGAAGATACGACAAAAAAAGACTTAAGACAGTTGAACAACTAGAATCCTACATTAGACAAGAATGGGTTAACATTCCTATCCCTAAACTTGAGCAACTTGTCTCCTCAGTCCCCAGACGTTTACAGACTGTTGTAAAGAGAAAAGGGGATGTCTCACAGTGGTAAACATGGCCTTGTCCCAACTTTTTTTGAGATGTATTGTTGTCATGAAATTAAAAAAAAAAACAAAAAAAAAAACCACACCTAATTTTTCTTTTTAAAGGATACATTTTCTCAGTTTAAACATTTGATATGTCATCTATGTTCTATTCTGAATAAAATAGGGAATTTTGAAACTTTCACATCATTGCATTCCGTTTTTATTTACAATTTGTACTTTTGTCCCACCTTTTTCGAATCGGGGTTGTAAATAATTAAAGGAAACCTTTCTGGATTACCTAAATACAAAATCAGAGATGCCAACCTTTTGTGAAATCAATGTGTAGTGACACATGCATACGAGCGAAGCGCCTGCAGGGTGCATAGTGAGTCCAATCCAGCTGGGGGTTCGGGGGGCGCTGTAAGCCCCCCAAGAAAATTTTGGAAATTGGTGATTTTTTAGAGCCATTCTGAGTGAATACAGGTGACTAAAATGAACTAGGACATGTTGGTTTTGGGGGGAGAAAATTGTCGATTTGTTGTTTTTTTTTTCAATTATCTGAAAAATAAAACCAAACCACAATCACTCATGATTTTCTCATGAGTGATACTCATAACTCACCACATTCACACAAAGTAAAGACTTCTCTGGTAATTTGTATACAATCAACTTTCAAACAGTGAATATTATTTTCTTAACTTTACTCCACAAATGCAGATTACATACCATCAATATTTATAGATAACATACTGGAACACTCAATTAGCAAATACTCAAATAGTTTACTAAACAAATGCAGATTACATGCCATCAATGTTTATAGAGAATATGCTGGAACACTCAATTCGCAATACTCAAATAGTTGTACTGGAACATGTCTATTTCCTTTTTATTCCCATGATTAAGTCACTTTGACTACTTTTAATTTTTATCAACTTCCTTTCACTTTTAATCTCATCAATATCAAGTCAGATTACTTATTCAGTTCTGATTGATTTACTTCAGAAGATGACTTTCAGTTCCAACAGTGTTTCGTTTCTTTTTGCGAATACATCGTGAAATGTTCATTGCATATTCGGAACATGGTGTTTTGGGTGGATGACAACCCTGATTTCATGTTTTGAGCAATAGTTTGTGAGGTTACAATACCCCGACAGCCCCTCAATACCTAGTGATATGGGCTGCTCGACATTCCATCACGGCATCGATAATTAATTCACACATGTGCAGAACGCTTGTCAACAAAGATGGCAGCGCCCATCGAAGCAAACTTTGACCATAAATACAGTCAAAATATTGAATTATCGAGCGATAATTGGCCTCAAATGTACCGAACACCGGCAAAATATCGTGAACCCTTATAGATTCACGCGTTTCGAAACGCATCCATGCTAAAATCGTATGAATCCCATATAAACTGAATAGACGGTCATAGCCTCGTAGTGCTACTGTCAAGAACATAGTGACTACGCACGAATCGTAGTGATTGGCATCTCTGCAAAATACAGAGATGCCAATGTGGATGGCATTTTAAGTGTGGCATCCACACTGTTTAAAAACCGTTATAATGATGATGATCAGATGATAATGTCAACAATTTCCTCTGAACTTATGGCTATGGCAACTCAGGAAGAGAGCGATTCTCCAGGCACCTCAACTACCACAGCTCAAGGTGCCACTGCTGAAGGTGGAGCAGATGGTGGTGACACCAATGAACCAGCCAAAAAGATAAAGTCTTTCGGCAGTTACTTCAAAAAACAAGTGAGAGGGGAGTCACAGGCTACTGCCATAGAAAAGGAGCTCAAGAGCTAGCTTATGATACCGGAGGTGGACAGTGATGTCAATCCACTTGAATGGTGGAATACACAAGAGATAAATTTCCCCAGACTGGGAAAGTTAGCTAAAAAGTATCTGTGCATCCCTGCCTCAAGCAGCCCTTCAGAGAGGGCATTCAGCACAGGAGGAAATATTGTGACATGTCACTGGGCTCCACTCAAGCCTGACAATGTGGACAGACTGGTGTTTTTGGCACACAATTTGAAGTAAAAACCCTGTTGGCCTAGAATGTTCAAATGCAGGGATCGAAACGGGCGGTCGCCCACTCGCCAATGCGAGTTGGAAAGGGTACGGGCGACTAGTGACAACATGTACTCAACCAAGTGGGCGACTGGCTCTCCACGCTATCTATCTATCTATCTATCTCTCTCTCTCTCTCTCTCTATATATATATATATATATATATATATATATATATATATATATATATATATATATATATATATATATATCAAACTACTCACTGCCTCGATGGTTTCTATCAACGATTCTCGCCCATTTTAAGCAGAACTTGGTCTATTTTACCATTTTTTACGATAATTTCAATAGATTTTGAGAGACATTTGTCAAGTTGTCATAGACGCGGGCGCCGCCATATTGTTTACATGCGCAGTATACACCGCTACATGCGGCATGGCTGCGTGAAGTTTCGTTTCTTCCCGTTCATTTTCGTTGCTGCCTGTGAAGACAAATGTAACTTGAACCGCTATTGGTCAGACAGATTAGACCCCAACGAAGTTTAAAAGTCCTTGGCTTGACATTTCTGACAGCTATCAAAACAAACAGATATCACTCAACAAGTATGATGAGCCAGAGCAGCCTGCAGGTGATGAGAGGGAGTATGTGGCAGGAGATGTAGAGCCCCAGGAGAGATAGAATGAGGAGGTGGAAGATGAAGAGGAGGCAGAAGATGAAGAGGAGGCGCAGCATGATGTGGTGTGTGACCCGATGATGATCTGGATGAGGGTTTCGAAGATTGTGATGATAATGAGATGACTGAGGATGAAGTTTATAGACAGTTGACATTGATCACTCATGTATAATATGGTTGTATTATATGAATAAATATATAAAATCGGCTTGAAATTTGTAATTATAAATACGGACCAGTGCTATTCCATTCGGATCAGTACCTCTGAGAGGCACTGGTCCAAATGGACCAGTGCTCCCAAATTCCTATTTCGATCCCTGAAATGTTCAAAGTTCTGGCATCTGTCCTTAACTGTGATAATACTGGGTATTTTTACTATTTGAGAATTGTGGATTTTTTTTCCTCAACATTGCATTTTGTTTACAAATCTCTTTCTATTTATTTGAGAAAACCTTTTTAGTAAAAGTTTTTTTTAAGTGATATTTTTGTACAATCCTGGACAGAACTTTAAGTTTAATAAGGCCCTTGCTGCTGTTGATGTGCAATAATTCTCATGGATGCATGGAGCACTTTATTACAAGAGTTCAATATTTCTGCACTGTAGTTCAATTAAGTTATTTTTGTTTAAAGTCAATAAATGTTTTCCTTAAACATTGTGCCCATTATTGTAATCTCCAAGTAGGTATAACTCTGAGAATTCCAATCATGTTTTTAAAAATAGAGATATTTTTTGCCCATATCACCCACCCCTAGTTTGAAGTCAAAAATGATGAATTTGAAGAAAAAAGTTAATTGCCAAATAAATAAATAAATAAATAAATAAATAAATCCACCCACACCATTTTGAACTTGACCCGATAACCCCCAAAATTTAATCAGGTAATCTATGGACTATTGCCCACCTGCAGTTATGGTCAGAAGTTTACATACAGTGACATGAATGTCATCTTGGATATGAATGTCATGCCATGATTTTGGCTTTCAATGATTTCTCTGAACTGTTCGTCTTCTGTGGCAGAATGATTGTTCAGCACACATCTTTAATTAAAAAAAATAGAATTCGGTGCACAATTTTCAGAAAACCCAAAGAAATCAACACAGGGTAAGAAGTATACATACAGCACACATACTTGGGTAAAATGTCTCTGCGCAAGCTTCACCTTGACCAAACATTTTTGTTTACCATGAGCAAGCTTCTGGTAGAATTCTGGTTGGATATTTCATGACTCTTCATGGTAGAATTGGTAGAGTTCAATTAATTTCTCTTTGCATGGACTCAACTTATAAGCACGGCCTATATATTTTCAATACAGTTGAAGTCAGGACTTGTTTTAAGCTTAATGTTAGCCTGCTTTATCCTCCACAACCAGCTCTGATGTGTGTTTGGATTCGTTGTCCTGTTGTGACTCCCAATCATGTTCAAGTTTCCAATGGTTTGAGATTATGCTGAAGAATTCTGAGGTCGTCCTCCTTATTCGTTATTCCATCCACTTTGTGCAATGAACCAGTTCCACCGGCAGCAAAACAGCCCCAGAGCATGATGATCCTACCACCACTACCAGCTGGTACAGTGTCCCTCTGTACATGGTGGTCATTGTGGCCAAACAACTCAATCTTTGTTTCATCTGACCATACAGCTTGTGGAGGACGGCCCCATGAGGACAGTTGAAAGTCACACCTGGAGGAAGCTCTGGACTCTTAAAATAATGCTTTTATGGCTGAGGACTACAGTTGACTTGCTAACTTTAGGACTGAACAGTTTTGCACTCAAGGTTCCATCAATGAAGAGTTACATCATCAACGAAACTGACTTCATGTTAAAACTGTTAATGTTATAGTTATGCTGTCTGTTGTTGCCCAAATGAGGATGGGGTTCCCTTTTGAGTCTGGTTCCTCTCGAGGTTTCTTCCTCATGTCGTCTGAGGGAGTTTTTCCTTGCCACCGTCACCACAGACTTGCTCATTGGGGATAAATTAGGGATAAAATTAGCTTGTTTTAAGTCGTTCAAATTCTGTAAAGCTGCTTTGCGACAATGTTTATTGTTAAAAGCGCTATACAAATAAACTTGACAGCTTTCCTCCAGAACAGGGTTCTCACCAGGATTTTTTTTTAGCGTAATGGGTTATGGCGAGGGAGCGTAGCGACCGAGCGGGGGGATGGTGCGGAGATTTTGAAAAATCATGCCCAAAATTGGCCATATTTGACGTTCCTGGAGGGGATAAATTGCATTTTTTATGTTGTATATCCTTGATGGAAAATTGTTACATCTTTGGATCTTGGCAATGTGTTACCTACTGTTGTATTTCACTGAACTACAAAGGGTGTTGTCAAAAGATATGTAAACTCAGACACAACCAAAGAGATAATGAATGTTTTATTGTATTAAGAAATTAAGAAATGCCTGAGCACATAAAAATAAAAAAAAAACAAATTGCATTTTCATTCAGGCATAACATACACCCAGCCCCCTTAATAAATAATTAATATATAATCTAAAACTATTAAATGACATTTAATCTCCTCCTAGCCATTCCCTCCATCCTCTGCCCGTTTATCTGCTACCTCCTTTCCTCTGCCTCCTATGTCCTTTCCTTCATCTCCTCCAACCTCTCTTGTGCCTGTCTCCTTATAGAAATATAACGATGGATGGCATGCAGGCAGATTACCAGTGTGTTAATGTTAGCCACAGTGGGATCCAGTAAATTAGCGCTAATCATCCGATACGTGCGCCCTGTCATATTGCTAAACCTGCTTACAAAGTAGACGTTTTCATTCATCAAAGGGCTTTGGGTTAAGTTTTCAAGCGTGATGGAAAACCTGTAGAAGTGGTGCACTTACATTTCTAACTGTGAAGAAAGAGCGAATGTCTTTTTTTGCGAGGGGGTCCGTCATCCATTGTCATTCACCGAAGTCCAGTTCAAGAGAAAGTTATCGCCAGGATCTCTCTCTCTCTCTCTCTCTCTCGGAACTGATTTCCAGGCATGGGTTTCCTAACAAACGTAGGCTGATTTTGACACCTTGAAAACTGCTCAAGTGCGCAGGAAAAAAAAAAACTTTTGGCGATGGTGATGAACAACTGAAAACAACCGTTACGCTATATTAAAAATTTAGCGTAGCGGGGGGAAATTACCGTTGCGGTCTGAAATTTTAGCGTAGCGGGCCGCAACCATATAAAGCGCTGGCGAGAACCCTGCAGAAGGCTTTTTCTTTCTCCGTGTGGCCAGCTGCAAACTTTAGTTAAGCTTGAAGGTGTCAATTTTGGAGCAGGGAGTTATTTCTTGGATAGCAGCCTCTTCGTACATGGTGATCTGAACTGTAGACAGTGATCCATCAGCTTCCAGTTCATGGCAGGGCTGTGCCATGGTGGTTCCCAGGTTGTTCCTGACCATCCAAACCAATTTCCTTTCAGCTGAGGATGACAGTTTGGGCTTTCTTGACGCAAAGTGGCTTGGCAAAGTGACTACACCTCACAATAACTTGGATACAATTGTTTGAACTGATCTTGGAATTTGCAGTTGTTTAGAAATGGCTCCAAGAGACATTCCAGAGTTGGGTATATCTGTGATCCTCTTTCTCAGCTCTGCACTGAGCTCCTTGGACTTTCCCATTTTACTGTATGTTAGTCAATCCAATGAGTGCTGTAAACAAACCCTTTTTTTCCAGAGACGCTCCCAGCTGTAGTCAATCATGATCACTAACAGGAAGTTAAGAGACCTTGGCCAGATAAGAGAAGTTTTGGAAGTTTCAGCACCTCTGAATTAATAATCTAAGTGAGTGCATGTAAATTTGACCCTGTGTTGATTTCAGAAAACCCAAAGAAAATTAACTTCTGCACCAAATTTTTTTTTTTTTTTTTGGGGGGGGGGGGGGGTGTTCTATTAAAGAAATATGTTCTACAATCATTTCATCAGAGAAAATTAACAGTTCAAAGAAAACATTGAAAACCCAAATCTTGCCATGACATTCATATCCAAGATGACAGTCATGTCACTGTATGTAAACTTCTGACCACAAGTGTACCCTGAAAATTAAGTCAATCGGTGCAACTGTCTAGATGCTAGATTGTTAACGCACACACAAAAACCACACTGATTACAATACCTCACCCCGCTTACTCCATCGTGGGTGAGGTAATTAATTCAGCTCCACAGTGAAGGCGTATCATATCTGTGTTATTTCAGCCAGCTTGCGTCCTGAAGTACCCCTGCCCTGATGATCAACATAAAACGACACTGGTCTCATGAACAAGTCATTCCTGAGGCAATGTGGGTTCATCAGAGAAGTGAAAGTATTAAAATGTGTGTGTGGGAGGGAGGGAGGAAGGAATCCATGAGAATGGCTGGAAACCACATCTTTAGACCACCTCCAAATATCCCTCGAACACACCTATTTCCAAAGAATTTCCAGTTTCATAGTCAGGTTCAGACCTGTACACATTCTCCACAAGAGTGTGAAAGGGTTACAGGTTACCACTCATGTAGGTGCAAAAAATGGTGGTGTGAGTTGGGTAATGCAGACATTACAAAATTCTGTATGAAAGTACAGCAGATAGGAATCTGTGCATCATACTGTAATGAGTCTTTATGTTGGGGCAATGAGGAACTCCAAGACCAGTGTGACAGTTGAAGGTGCATTTTATTATTTCATTCTTTTCACTTTTCAGTGAAAATCACCCCCAAACACACAAGTTAGGGAACACAGCTTCCTCTCGTTATTGGCCATCTACAAGAAACACAAAGGCTGTGTCCGAAATCACTCACTCGTTCACTACTCCCTACTCACTATCTAGGGAATTCTATATAGAGGACTATATAGTGAGCTCATTGGTAAAATGAGGAGAGGGGGGGGGGGGGGGGGGGGGAGACACTTTTGGACGCTACTCTGCCATGCTGGTATTTACGTCATTACTGTCGCACTATTAAAACGTGCCAGATCAGTCAACTGATGGCTTTTCAAAATAAATACATGCATTTTTTTTTCGCGGTCCGGTTTCCATCAAATCAAGCGCTCTGTTTGGCTCGCGAGCAGTCCAGAATCCTATGATCCGGACCCCGGTTACGGACCTTTGGCGACTCGCTCGTTCACAGCAACAACAAACAGTAGCAATTTTTTGTCAACATTTATTTTCGCATTTCTCAGTATAATAGCATTAATTTTACAGCATGGATAGCGATAATGACAGTATTCACAGTGAAGGCGAGTTTTACTACCCTGATTAAGATGAAATAAAAGAAAACATTTCAGGAGAAAGCTGAAAACGAGCTTGTAGCAGATTTGTTCAAAATATGATTTCCCTTCCCAGCGCCCTAATTTTCTGTTAGAATTTGGTAAAGAAAAAAAATAAAAGATATATTATTTACCAGCTAAAGGTCGATCCATATCGTGAAATACCATGACCTCGGCCTTGAAAATACTGACCTCTGCCCAGAGGCCTCAGTCAGTATTTTCAAGACCTCGGTCACGGTATTTCACGATACGGACCTCCCAGCTGGTAAATAATATATGTATTTTTTGTGATAAATACATATTATACTGAGCGTATTTCCCACATTAATCAATACAAAGTACCTGCATCTTTCAGTTCTTTTAAATCAAGGCTGAATACTTTTCTTTGCCGCTGCCTTTTATTAAGTCAAATTTGAGACTTTTTGATTAATTCCTCGCTCTGCACTGTAACTTTTATTCTTGTATTTTCTCTCATTCTATTTTAGCTTATTTTCTATTCTCTTACTATTTTAATTGTACTTGGATGTCCATTTCTAATGTGTTTCTTCCTCCATCCATTCACCCCAACACTTTTTTTTCTTTCCACGCGACTACAATGCATGACGGTATATACTGCTTGGTTAGTGACCATCAGTTGTGCACTACTTTTCACGGTACATTGTGGGATACTACGAGTCCACTATATAGGGTGTGATAATTCTCACTATATATTCGGACAAGCACTACAAAATGGCGAACTCACTATAGTGAGTGGTTTTGGACACAGGGAAAGACACACATTCACAGACAGCCAGTAATTAGACACAAGTGTAACTCGTTACAGCTGGAGCAAAAAGCCCAAGACCGGGATCCCTGGAGATCTCTCGGCAGCGGCCTATGCCCCAAGAAGGGCAGTAGGCGTAAGTAAGTAAGTAACTCGTCACATGTGACCTGCTGGTTCAACCTGACTCCTCACCGTTCACAGCTGACACCCGACCACACCCTCGCTGCCACGCATACTTGTGCATGTTAAAACTCCATGAGTGAAATTACAGAAATCTCTAATGTTCTGATGACTCTGTAGTTTTCCATCAAGTATAACACTTATTAAACGTCTGGTGAGCTGGATTATAATTCAACTTTTTTCTTTGACACGCTGGGCTATTTTTTACCCGCAGTGCCAGTCAACTACGTGCTGTGTTCTGAAATTTGACGAACTACAGGTTTCTTCCTAGTTTACAGCATAATATCAGATCAAATCTGCTGCACACAGCACCAGAAGTAAAGCAAGTAGCACTTCTTACCTTTTAATGTATTATGCCGTATACACACACACATTTGCATTTGATCAAACATACAGACACTGACTACACAGTTCACAGTTTGAGGAGGAAATTATACATCACAGTTAGCTAGCACAAGTCGAACAGCAGGAGGGTCCATGCCCCCCCCCCCCCCCCACTCCATTTCATGTGGGGAGAACAAAAATGAGATCCTTCCTACCTGCGAATTACTCCAGCAGCATGTTGCTCAACCAAACATGAGTTTCACATTATAACCTAACCATATAAATTATCTAGTTAGGGCAAAGGAGGGCATTACTAGGTCTCACTACATTGAAAACACATGGAATTTATCACCTGTATGTCAGATATTACTACAGATTACTCAGGAGCCAATCAGAATGCGTGATAACTGTATGCAGTAAAATGAAACAGGAAGTGAAAGTTAGACTCTTCTGCTGGGAGCTTATTGCCCCACACTTGTGTGGAATACGCTCAACTGTTTCTCATCTAATTATCTGTAGCCACTTTATCCTGTTCTACAGGGTCGCAGGCAAGCTGGAGCCTATCCCAGCTGACTATGGGCGAAAGGCGAGGTACACCCTGGACAAGTCACCAGGTCATCACAGGGCTGACATAGACAACCATTCACACTCACATACACACCTACGGTCAATTTAGAGTCACCAGTTAACCTAACCTGCATGTCTTTGAACTGTGGGGGAAACTGGAGCACCCGGAGGAAACCCACGCAGACACGGGGAGAACATGCAAACTCCACACAGAAAGGCCCTCGCCAGCCACGGGGCTCGAACTCGGACCTTCTTGCTGTGAGGCGACAGCACTAACCACTACACCACCATGCCACCCCGCTCGACTGTTTATTTAAAAAAATACATAAAATTGACTTGTTGGAAAACTGTTCCATATTCATCATTGGAGTTGATGCCAGTTAATTAGTAATTATGTGTTTGTTCTATTACATTTCAATGTTTCCCGTGAGTTTACTGGCTCGGAGGTGGGGTTGCTGGATGAGGGTGGTCACCTGCAGGACTCCTCCCCATGGCTCCTATTACAGAGCATTTGGACCTGAACAAACAGTTAAAAGGAGTCATATTTAAGTCTTCAGATTTATTTTAGAACAATAATTAGAGCAATTTTTACAAGAGAAAGTCCTGGCTTTTTTTTTTTTTTTTTTGGGGGGGGGGGGGGGGGGGGGGGTCTGACCCTAAAACGTGTGCATAGGGCTGGGGGCATCCTCACCCAATACAATGGTAGGGGAAACACTCCAAAATTTAAATTCTTTATACCATATAATTTAAAGCATGGGGCCTAATGCACCCCTTTCCCCTATAGCATGATAAATTGTTAGATCATAAAACGTATCACGTGATACTGATCCTTCCCCCCCCGGAGTAGCAGCTACATGCTTCTCTAAATGACCATTCATAAGGAACACTGAAAGCAGCACAAGCTTCATCTCTACCTAAAGAGAAAGTGATGCAGCAGCGCTTTAGTCTTTTGTCTACCCTGCTCTCTCATCTCATTTGTACACTCTGCACAAACAGATCAGCTTCCTTCCAAAGCATCGACATTCCTGCTAATACCGTCATAAGTTTACTACCCAAGCTCTAGCTGTCTTTGATGCAACTCGGTACAACTGTGTCTTAAATTCTACCTTTGTGCTCGCCACTGCTTCTGCGTTGGAGTTCTCACTAGAACTGGACAACATGAAGTGAGAAATTAAGCTGTTCCTCATTTGTTTTTCAGAGCAAACACCAAAATCTTACTCCGCTTCATGTCTGAGATTGTTTTGATTGGGGAAGCCATGGCCTAGAGAAGCAGGTTTGGGACCAAAAGGTTGCTGGTTCAATTCCCTGGAACAGCAGGAATGACTGAAGTACCCTTCCGAATCCTTAACTGGCCCCCAGGCTGCCGACTACTGTGTGCGCTATGGGCATGTCAGGATTCTGTTATACATCACTCTGGATAAGAGCATCTGCTAAATGCTTGTAACCTTTTTTTCTCCCATTGGAACTGTTCTAGTCCCCAAGTGACGTCAGAAAGGCACAACCACCAACTCTGAGGAAATAATGATCATACAGCACCAACCAAACACATCACATATGTCAATAGAAATATGTCTTAAGGCAGATTTGGGGGGGGGGGGGGGGGGGGGGGTTTAATTAAAAAAAAATACGTCATTTCCGGAAGAAAACAATGGTCACAAGTTAGAGTTTAGATGTGTAGCCACTTCCTACCTGTAAAAGCAAGATGACCAAATACACAACACTAAAACTTAAGTCTTGGTGAAGGTTTATTTTTCTACATTTAACACTGATTTGGTGCAAAAACTAAACTTTAATTGAGACTTAAAAAGATTGGTGCAGAATTTCAGTTTCCTCCCCTGCGCGCGCGCAGACACACACATTTCCTCTTTATTTGAATATCCGGATACATTTAAAAAAAAAAAAGGGGGGGGGGGGAAACATACAATCAGGATCAGTCACTCACAAACTGGCCCTTGTATGCTTGAAATTACAGCTGGGCCACAAGACTTACAAAAACACCCAGACTAGCTTCATTTTCTTCTGGCCAAGTCACCAGATTCCTTGTTAGATAAACAGAAACAACCCTCGCCCACCTCCCCACCCCGATTCTGCTCAGCTATAGACATTTCATCACCATTTGCTTTTTATTCAAACCTATTCACAACACACTTGAGTTTAATGTACAATCAGATATATTTTTACAACTATACGGAAATGCGTGCTTAATGAAAATTTTCCAATATTATCCCACAACATTACAAAACAACCCCACTTCCCTGTTTATCTGGGAAGCTTCATAAAGACATGAGCAACTGCACGATAAAGAAATGCACATGAAACTCACTCCGCTGTAAGGGTAAGCCATGCCTCGCGATCGCACTGCTGGGAAACTGTAATCTGAGAGAAGCTCTGTGTGAACTTGTGAAAAGTATTTCCTCAGAAGGCTGATGATTACCCCTGGCAATATTTAGACAACTCCCGCCTCCTGCTTCGTGATTGGCTAACAGCTCTGACTGGCAGGCAGTGACGTTCATCTGGCGCACAATCCGTGACGATTCTGTGACGATTCTTGAACGCGTCGGCTTCTTTAAAAGAAAACCAAATCCCAAAATAAACGCCGTTTGCCGATTAAGGCAAGTGTCCTGATGTGCCTTCTGCACGTTGTTATATAAAAATAAAACTTAACAACTATTTATGCATTTTTAAAGTTATAAAAATAGACTTACCCTGGACATTTGCACTGAAACCGGATATCCGGCCGTGAGGTAACCAGATCACTAGAACGCCGTGTCCAATAGCAACACACCTATTTCTATCTCTCTGTATTTGTTTCAGATGGGTTTTTTTTAGTTTAAACTTTATTTAGTTTAAACTTTATTATATACAGAATCCAAAAAAGATAAACCTTATTTACACTGGAGCTGTGTTTAGATAAAAGAATTATACTACCGTTCAAAAGTTTGGGGTCACCCAGACAATTTTGTGTTTTCCATGAAAAGTCACACTTTTATTTACCACCATAAGTTGTAAAATGAATAGAAAATATAGTCAAGACATTTTTCTGGCCATTTTGAGCATTTAATCGACCTCACAAATGTGATGCTCCAGAAACTCAATCTGCTCAAAGGAAGGTCAGTTTTATAGCTCCTCTAAAGAGCTAAACTGTTTTCAGCTGTGCTAACATGATTGTACAAGGGTTTTCTAATCATCCATTAGCCTTCTGAGGCAATGAGCAAACACATTGTACCATTAGAACACTGGAGTGATAGTTGCTGGAAATGGGCCTCTATACACCTATGGAGATATTGCACCAAAAACCAGACATTTGCAGCTAGAATAGTCATTTACCACATTAGCAAAGAGTATAGTATAGAGTGTATTTCTGATTAGTTTAAAGTGATCTTCATTGAAAAGAACAGTGCTTTTCTTTCAAAAATAAGGAAATTTCAAAGTGACCCCAAACTTTTGAATGGTAGTGTATAAAAATATAGATTAAAAATATAAACATATTCAAATAAAAATGAACAAAGATTAATAATAAGAAGAAACTACATGTAAACAATTCTACATAGCATCAGATTAAATGATATCGGAGGTCAGATTAGTGCCAATACTTAAATACGTACAAAATACGCAGGCTAATAATTAACTTTAGACCAGTAATTATTAGTAAAAGCCCTCACAGAAAAAGATTTCTTGATACTGTCATCAAGACTATTCAACAATTTCGCAGCAGAAAAGGAAAAAGAACAAAGGCCAGACTTAGAAGAAACTTTTGACATATGAATATTATTTCTAGAGCTAGTGTTATAATTATGTACTTCTGAATTCAAGCAAAAAAAATATTAGACAAATATGATGGGCAAAAGCCATTTAAGCATTTAAATACAATCAAACGCTTATGAAAATTCCATTTGGGGGTTAAACTAACCCAACCGAGACTTCTAAATAATGTCTCCGTACGTTCATCTCTGACTTTCTTTCTTAAGATAATACAAGCACCTCTTTTCTGTAGCCGATGCAGTCTTTCAAGACTAGTAGGATCTGCATTAGTCCGCACTACATCGCAATACTCGTATAGAGATTGGACCGGTTGAATACATAGAAAGAATTTCACTGTGCTGTACTGTATATGTGACAAATAAAGGCTTCTAATTCTAAAAATCTAATCAGAAATTTTCTGTAATCATGTGATTTTTGCTGGCAACAAAATCCACAAATTAACAAACTTCACTTTTAGGAAGTTTAAATCTCATAGATAACGCATACTAGAGCGGTGGCTACAATTATTGACACTGTAACAATCTTTTGGTCATTGCAAAAGCAGAAAAGACTTTCAATACGTAAATTGTGCATGAATATTTACTCAAACTTTTCACTGGAAAAAAATTGAGTTGATTCCTGATTACTTAGCGTATCAGATCACGTGACACCGTTCCACAATTATCGACACCTTTGTCCACACTTCTCGGCACCCAGATGGTTATTAACAGAGGTGGACAAAGTACCCAAGTTTATCACCTAAGTCAAAGTACAGATCCCACTGGTTAAATGTTACTCTGATACAAGTGAAAGTTGTACAGTCAAATTTTTACTTAAGTTAAAGTACTTGCTTTTAAAAATACTTAAGTATTAAAAGTACAGTTTCTGTCAACGCATTGTTGTATTATTGCCACAACGCTTACAAAACCTAATGCCTCTGAAGCAACAGACTGGCTTTACTGACTAACTTGTAGAACCTGTAGAGCTGAAGCTCCACCTGACATGCTAGCAAAATCTTTTCAAACTCAAAATCATATTAGGTAGCTAAGTTTACTAGAAAAGAAAGATTTCTACATTCTGTTTATTTGGCAAGATTATGCTAAAGTTAATGTTATTCATGTTAGCGTAACTGTTTTTACATGCTAACAGTGTCCAACTTAACTAGCAATGTGTAAACGTTAGCCATGGACAAGGCTACAGCAACTTGGTGGGCAAATCCATAGAAAGTCATTTGATGAGCCAGACTGCATAGCTATTACAACATTATCGCTAGCTCTAATAGCACAGACAACTTCGTTGCCAGCTTTCTCTTGGAATAAAGCATTTACATACAGTACTTCAGTATGCTTCTGCAGGTTGGACGGCAAGTTTTTGAAGGCTGTGATGTGGTTCGTTTTTGGTAAACAAAACAAACATTTAATACAAAACGAATCTGTAATCCTTTCTGAAAACTGAAGCATAGGTTGTAGGTATGGCCATGAGTGCATGCATTCTCCAGAAAAAAACACCTCCTTCCAATCTGCCATCAACTGATCGTGTTCAAATAATACTGCTGAGAAATTGAACTTGATTTTATCCAGTCTATGGACGTGACATGACCCTAGTGATTACTGATAGGCTGTCTCAGTGTCACCTGTGAAAAAACCAATTGCATTTTAGAAAAGAAAACAAAAAATATCCACTTTCAAAGCTGCTTCATAGTAACGAGGACCTTGATAGAAATGTAGTGGAGTAAAAAGTACAATATTTGTCTTTCAAATGTAGTGAAGTTAAAGTCATAAGTTTCCAAAAAAAAAATACTCAAGTAAAGTACAGATACTCAAAAAGTGTACTTAAGTACAGTACTCAAGTAAATGTACTTGATTACTGTCCGCCTCTGGTTATTAAAATAATAACAAGAAGAAACCTTTATTCATCACATGCACACTTCAAGCACAGTGAAATTCATCCTCTGCATTTAACCCATCTGAAGCAGTGAACACACGCACACACTCAGAGCAGTGGGCAGCCACACCAGAGCGCCCGGGGAGCAGTCAGGGGTCAGGTACCTCGCTCAAGGGCACCTCAGCCCAAGGCTGCCCCACGTCAACCTAACTGCATGTCTTTGAATTGTGGGGGAAACCGGAGCACCTGGAGGAAACCCATGCAGGTTAGGTTAACTGGTGACTCTAAATTGACTGTAGGTGTGAGTGTGAATGGTTGTCTGTGTCTATGTGTCAGCCCTGTGATGACCTGGCGACTTGTCCAGGGTGTACCCTGCCTTTCGCCCATAGTCAGTTGGGATAGGCTCCAGCTTGCCTGCGACCCTGTAGAACAGGATAAAGTGGCTAGAGATAATGAGATGAGATTGATTTTGTCAGTGAATAAAGACAAATAAAAGCATGTCACATAAAATTATCAATGATCGAGCTTGTTTTTACACCCAAACGCTTGACACTCGGGCATCTTTGGGGTTGTTTACAACAATTCAGAAGTGATGTATCCACTAGATCTCAGCCTCAGTAAGTCATGTGGTGTGTCAGTGACATCACAATCTCAGATTCTCTTGCATAATTTGTACTCAGAGCGCGATATTTGAACCACGGAGAGAGAAAGACGTCAGCGTCCAGGGACTTTGTTTTTCTTTTAAAATAAAATCTGTACACAATATACAGGTACAAATGAACACATGAGCAATCGAACATGTCTCGTATAGATATTATCTTTCAGTATATAGGAGTTTATTTTTGAGTTTTGTTTGGGCCTCGAGAGCTGATTTACATACATGAGCTGTTTTTGTGGATAGGCATTAGTGATATCTCATTTATAAATGATTCAGCTCTTTGAGTCGGCTCTTTTATGTGAATAGTGAGAGCCGACTCGCATGTTTGAGCCACTTTTGGGGGAATTTACACTTTACTGTACCGCTGGAAATATGTGAAGGAACCAACCCTAACCTTAATATACTGCATGACACATTTCTGAATGTGTACAGTAAAGTAGCCCACATTTGTCAGTGTAGGCAATAGTGATGTCTTGTTCATGAACAACTCAAATCTCTGAGTTGGCTTTATGTTACATTACAAGCATTTAGCAGACGCTCTTAGCCAGATCGATGTACAACATACCCAGAGCAGCCTGTTGAGCAGTTGGGGGTTAGGTGCCTTGCTCAAGCGCACTTCAGCTGTTCCTGTTGGTCCTGGGAATCAAACCAGCAAACTTTCAGTCCCAAAACTGCTTCTCTATCCATTAGGCCATGGCTTTGATAGACTATTTTTGTTTGGCATGCTTAAAACTTGTACAGGCTGGTCTAATTGCTACTTGTTCTTGCAACTGGAGCAGGCTGTTCTGATTGCTACTTGTTTTGGTTAGTTAAATCCTTGAGATTTATCTTCACTCACACATTCTGCTGTCTGCTTAATGAAGGTTATGATGACCAGTGATGTCTTTCTTCTTTTCATAAGATTATGATCCTGACAGGTGATATAATGGTACATAATGTCTCTCTTCTTTCATAAAGTAGTGTAGTCTAAACCAGTGATGTAATGCTTCATCACCCATTTACTTTATACGTAGATAAATTAGCTTCATCAGTTAAATCATCATCATCCAATTACATAGTTACAACACACTCTTGAATGTGATTACTCATGTTCATCCTACAATAAATTGAGAAACATCTCTGAGCAGCTGTGTCTGTGTCAGTTTGCTCCTGGATCGATCCGTGAGGCAGAATCTCTTAGATGGAAGAGGTCTACATTCCAAGGTCCTACTCTGTCAATTCAACCCCCTTCAGTACAGACAGATTAAAACCTAACAGGCTTCTTTTGGTAAACACTAAGGGCTAATTTGCATATCTGAGCCGTTTTTGTTGAGATAGGCAATTGAGGTATTTCACTCACGTGACCAAGTCATGTGACACTGCCATTTTGGACGGCACGGCTTGAATCCGTTTGAATGTGAGGAAGGCGACAAACGAAAAACATAAAAGAAAAAGGAGCGAGATGCAGAAAACACCTTCACTATCCAGCGACGTAGGGCATTTACAGGGCGAGCAGAGGGAGAGGTATTTGCAAAAATTGAGGTTAGCAGGCTTAGAGAACGACGTTTACCTGCTTCCACCAGGATTGTTCACTGACAGCTAAGGTTTGTTCACATTTTCATTTACTTTCGGTCCTCAGGATAAACAAAATGTTATTAAATGTCATTGAAATAACTTCTTAGTCTGTTGAGACATGGCCCGTTATAAGTTTTTCCTTTACTGTATTTACTAGTTTACTGAGCGCGCTCCGGGGTGGGCTGGCTGGCTGGCTAGCTAGCGCTCCGGAGCCGGCTGGCTGGCTGGCTAGCGCTCCGGAGCCGGCTGGCTGGCTGGCTAGCGCTCCGGAGCCGGCTGGCTGGCTGGCTAGCGCTCCGGAGCCGGCTGGCTGGCTGGCTAGCGCTCCGGAGCCGGCTGGATGGCTGGCTGGCTAGCGCTCCGGAGCCGGCTGGATGGCTGGCTGGCTAGCGCTCCGGAGCCGGCTGGCTGGCTGGCTAGCGCTCCGGAGCCGGCTGGATGGCTGGCTGGCTAGCGCTCCGGAGCCGGCTGGATGGCTGGCTGGCTAGCGCTCCGGAGCCGGCTGGATGGCTGGCTGGCTAGCGCTCCGGAGCCGGCTGGATGGCTGGCTGGCTAGCGCTCCGGAGCCGGCTGGATGGCTGGCTGGCTAGCGCTCCGGAGCCGGCTGGATGGCTGGCTGGCTAGCGCTCCGGAGCCGGCTGGATGGCTGGCTGGCTAGCGCTCCGGAGCCGGCTGGATGGCTGGCTGGCTAGCGCTCCGGAGCCGGCTGGATGGCTGGCTGGCTAGCGCTCCGGAGCCGGCTGGATGGCTGGCTGGCTAGCGCTCCGGAGCCGGCTGGATGGCTGGCTGGCTAGCGCTCCGGAGCCGGCTGGCTGGCTGGCTGGCTAGCGCTCCGGAGCCGGCTGGCTGGCTGGCTGGCTAGCGCTCCGGAGCCGGCTGGCTGGCTGGCTGGCTAGCGCTCCGGAGCCGGCTGGCTGGCTGGCTGGCTAGCGCTCCGGGGCCGGCTGGATGGCTAGCGCTCCGGGGCCGGCTGGATGGCTGGCTAGCTAGCTAGCGCTCCGGAGCCGGCTGGCTGGCTAGCTAGCTAGCGCTCCGGGGCCGGCTGGATGGCTAACGCTCCGGAGCCGGCTGGCTGGCTGGCTAGCTAGCTAGCGCTCCGGAGCCGGCTGGCTGGCTGGCTAGCTAGCTAGCGCTCCGGGGCCGGATGGCTGGCTGGCTAGCGCTCCGGGGCCGGATGGCTGGCTGGCTAGCGCTCCGGGGCCGGATGGCTGGCTGGCTAGCGCTCCGGAGCCGGCTGGATGGCTAGCGCTCCGGGGCCGGCCGGCCGGCTGGCTGGCTAACTAGCTAGCGCTCCGGGGCCGGCTGGCTGGCTGGCTAGCTAGCTAGCGCTCTGGGGCTGGCTGGCTCAGTAAACTAGTAAATCCAGTAAAGGAAAAACTTGAGACTGAAAGGTTTTAACAGTCATCCAAATGACTGAACGTAAACATTGCTACAGTAACATACCAGCTACTGTTGTTGACATTAGCTAGCTTGCCGTCCAAAATGGTGGACACCGGGGCGTCACGTGACCCTGTGACGTCAGGTGAAATACCTCAATAGTGATGTGTCGTTCACAAACGAGTCGGCTCTTTCAGGTGAACACTGAGTTCCGATCCTCATGTTTGAGCTGTTTGGCAGTGTAATTTAATTAAAATTATTCCATGGAAATCTATTTTCAACATCTAAGCTGCTTATAGTGTGAATACTGAGTTGTGTGTTTGACTCTCAGTTGTTTATATGAATAACATTATATGTATAGTCTCACCTGGATCCTTACCTTACATGGCATTTAACAGACACTCTTATCCAGAGCGACATACAACAAGTGTAAAAGTCAGGTACACGAAGTGCTGAACTTCTAGACAAGAAAGTTCTAGTGCCAACTGAGCAAGTGATAGCAATACCTAGTTTAATATGCTGTTGAAATAATACTCAAACAGCCAAGGAAACAAACCAACTATATAAAGTACAACTAAATACAGAACTCAAAACAGCTTACCCCAGACCATAAACTCCTTCTTTTAGTGTTCTGCCTGACGGCATGTCCATCAACGTTTCAAGGGAAGAATTACAGTAGTGGTTTCCTATTGCCTTCTACTGGATTATTATAGAGGTTTTTGTAATGACAGGTGATAGTCTGGGGATGTCACTATATGTTTCCCCCATAGGGGGTACTGCATTAAGGCTAGGCCTGGGGGCACACAAAGAAGCCAGGTAGAGTGAGATACTGGATGTTATGTTGCTGACAGTTAATAAAGCCGAACACAGAGAACTCACGTTAGTTGTGTCAATACTTTATGTCTGTAAGAGACAGTCACAGACATTACATGGTGTCAGAAGAGCCTGTGTGTCGGTGAGGCAAAGGAGTCATGTCAAAGTTCAACCTGCCAAGCAAATTCAAGTTCAAGAGCCCAGCAGAATGACCAGAGTGGAAACAACGATTTTGCTGCTACCGATTGGCCATGAAGCTAAGCAAAGAAGATGGTGAGATTCAAGTAAGTTCGCTGATCTGTGCGATGGGCAGTGAGGTGGAGAAGATATTCAGTTCGTTTGAGTTCACGGAGGTAGCTCATATGAAGAACTTTGACGAATACTTTATTCCACGACATAACATCATACATGAGCGGGCATGTTTCTACCAGCATTGCCAGCAGGCATGAGAAACGGCAGAGATGTATATCAGGACATTATACGAGTTGGCTGAGCACTGCGAGTTTGGGGACAAAAGGGATGAACATATAAGAGACCGTCTTGTGGTAGGCATTGCCAATAAAGAGCTTTCCTGCCAGCTCCAGCTCAAAGCAGACCTGACGCTGGCGCACGTGATCGAACGTGTGTGCCAAGCAGAGGAGGTAATGCGTCACATAAATCTTCAATCCAACCGACCTGATGCCCAGCTGGCCAATGTTCAGGCTGTCAGAAGGAAGGGAGGACAGTATAAGAAAAAGGCACAGCGACAGGAATACAGTGGCCAGGGAGCCCAACCAAAGGAGGAGTGTGGTAGGTGTGGAAAGCCACAACACTCTGATGAAAGACAGTGCCCTGCATTAAAAAGTAAGTGCAATAAATGCCAAAAGAAAGGACATTGGGAATGTAAATGTCGTACTAAAGCAGTGAGAGAGGTCACAAGTGAGCCGCCTGAACAAGTATACTTTTTGGGTGCAGTCAACAGGCAGAATAATGAGGATACATGGACTGTAGGTTTGCCTATGAATAATGTGACTGTAACCTTTAAGATCGACACGGGAGCCGATGCCACCGTGATTGATCAGGGAACATTTGAAAAGATGAGTCCTAAAGTAAAATTAGGGTCTCCAGACACATGTTTCGTAAGCCCAGGGGGCGATCTCAGATGCCTAGGCATGTTCTCTTGTACCACCAGCTACAGTGGTGCTTGAAAGTTTGTGAACCCTTTAAAATTTTCTATATTTCTGCATAAATATGACCTAAAACATCATCAGATTTTCACACAAGTCCTAAAAATAGATAAAGAGAACCCAGTTAAACAAATGAGACAAAAATATTATACTTGGTCATTTATTTATTGAGAAAAATGATCCAATATTACATATCTGTGAGTGGCAAAAGTATGTGAACCTCTAGGATTAGCAGTTAATTTGAAGGTGAAATTAGAGTCAGGTGTTTTCAATCAATGGGATGACAATCAGGTGTGAGTGGGCACCCTGTTTTATTTAAAGAACAGGGATCTATCAAAGTCTGATCTTCACAACACACATTTGTGGAAGTGGATCATGGCACGAACAAAGGAGATTTCTGAGGACCTCAGAAAAAGTGTTGTTGATGTTCATCAGGCTGGAAAAGGTTACAAAGCCATCTCTAAAGAGTTTGGACTCCACCAATCCACAGTCAGACAGATTGTGTACAAATGGAGGAAATTCAAGACCATTGTTACCCTCCTCAGGAGTGGTCGACCAACAAAGATCACTCCAAGAGCAAGGCGTGTAATAGTCGGCCAGGTCATAAAGGACCCCAGGGTAACTTCTAAGCAACTGAAGGCCTCTCTCACATTGGTTAATGTTAATGTTCATGAGTCCAGCATCAGGATAAGACCGAACAACAATGGTGTGCATGGCAGGGTTACAAGGAGAAAGCCACTGCTCTCTAAAAACAACATTGCTGCTTGTCTGCAGTTTGCTAAAGATCACGTGGACAAGCCAGAAGGCTATTGGAAAAATATTTTGTGGATGGATGAGACCAAAATAGAACTTTTGGTTTAAATGAGAAGCATCATGTTTGGAGAAAAGAAAACACTGCATTCCAGCATAAGAACCTTATCCCATCTGTGAAACATGGTGGTGGTAGTATCGTGGTTTGGGCCTATTTTGCTGCATCTGGGCCAGGACGGCTTGCCATCATTGATGGAACAATGAATTCTGAATTATACCAGCAAATTCTAAAGGAAAATGTCAGGACATCTGTCCATGAACTGAATCTCAAGAGAAGGTGGGTCATGCAGCAAGACAACGACCCTAAGCACACAAGTTGTTCTACCAAAGAATGGTTAAAGAAGAATAAAGTTAATGTTTTGGAATGGCCAAGTCAAAGTCCTGACCTTAATCCAATCAAACTGTTGTGGAAGGACCTGAAGCGAGCAGTTCATGTGAGGAAACCCACCAACATCCCAGAGTTGAAGCTGTTCTGTATGGAGGAATGGACTAAAATTCCTCCAAGCCGGTGTGCAGGACTGATCAACAGTTACCGGAAACGTTTAGTTGCAGTTATTGCTGCACAAGGGGGTCACACCAGATACTGAAAGCAAAGGTTCACATACTTTTGCCACTCACAGATATGTAATATTGGATCATTTTCCTCAATAAATAAATGACCAAGTATAATATTTTTGTCTCATTTGTGTCACTGGGTTCTCTTTATCTACTTTTAGGACTTGTGTGAAAATCTGATGATGTTTTAGGTCATATTTATGCAGAAATATAGAAAATTCTAAAGGGTTCACAAACTTTCAAGCACCACTGTATAAAGGGGAAAAGTATTCCTTTAAGGTGTACGTGATAGAGGGGACAAGCTGCTTATTAGGCCGCAAGGAAGCAGTGAAAATGGGCCTCTTGAAGAGGATGGATGAGGTCAGTGGTGTGTTTGGATCTAATTTTGACAGGATCTGAAAACAGATCCCGTCAAAATAGCACTACTCAATGATGCCCAGCCGTATGCAGTATACACCGCCAGGCAGATACCCCTGCCACTAGTACAGCTGGTAAAAAAGAAACTGCAGTGCATGGAGAACGAGGGCATAATTGAAAAGGTAACGCAACCGATGGAATGGTGCTCCGCTATGGTGCCGGTGCTGAAACCTAACAAGAGAGAGGTCCGCATCTGCGCAAACCTCAGGAAACCGAATAAAGCTGTGAGATGGGAAAAGTACGTCATGCCCACGGTGGAGGAGATTCTACCAAGGCTCGCTGGATCAAAAGTGTTCACATCACTGGATGCAGCCAGCAGATTCTATCAGATTCCCTTACACGAGGAGAGCAGGATGCTCACTACTGTTATCACCCCGTTTGGGAGGTATGCCTTCCGCCGCCTCCCATTCGGAATTACAAGCGTGCCTGAAATTTTCCAGAGGAAAATGTTGGAGACTCTAGCAGGCTTGGATGGAGTAGAGATTTTCATGGATGATGTTCTGATTCATGGTAAGACAGAGGAGCTACATGATCAACGCCTTGCAGAGGTACTCAAGGTCATCGAGGCAGCAGGGCTGAAGCTGAATAGGTCAAAGTGCAAGTTTAAGCAAAGGCAGGTCCATTTCCTGGGTCATATTATAGACAAGGCAGGCATTAGGGCTGACCCGGCCTAAGTGACCAGGATAGAGAACTTTCCACAACCACAAAACGTGACTGAACTCAAAAGGTTCTTAGGAATGGTTAACTATTTAGCCAAGTTTGTTCCAGAGCTGTCAACAGTGGCACACCCACTGTATGAGCTGCTGAAAGGAAACACAGAGTGGACGTGGGGACCTGCCCAGGTGAGGCATTCAGGAAAGTAAAGATTGCACTAGCCACAGCTCCTGTACTCACCTTCTACAACACCAGCAAGCCCACTATGGTGTCAGCCGATGCCAGCAGCTACAGGTTGGGTGGCATGCTGTTGCAGCAGCACCAGGACCACTGGAAGCCCATGGCTTACTATTCCAGACGACTGAGCAACGCGGAGAAAAGGTACGCGCAAATTGAGAAGGAATGTCTGGCTACTGTGTGGGCCTGCGAATGTTTCGACAAATATCTGTATGGACTCGATAGCTTTAGGCTAGTTACTGATCATAAACCCCTGGTACCTCTCATGAACAACAAAGACTTGGACTATGTACCAATCAGGTGCCAGAGGTTACTGATGAGGTTCATGCGTTTCAGTGCCATAGCAGAGCATGCACCTGGTAAGACATTAGCAGTAGCTGATGTGCTCTCTAGGAGCCCAGAGCAGTGTTATGGGGATGGGGTCTGTCATGAGGAGGTGGCAGCACACATTGATGCTGTCATGAGCCAAGTCCCAGCCACACCACACAGAATGACTGAGCTAAAACAGCACACAGACAATGACAGGAAGCTCCAGATAGTCATAGGTTTCATCAGGAATGGGTGGCCTGAGTACTTGGAGAAAGTACTCAGGTACTTTCTACTACCTGAGGTAGTCAGGGACTTTTACCAGGTGAGAGGAGAACTATCTGAGATAGATGGGTTAGTTATTGGGGCAGCCGCATTGTAATTCCCACAGGAATGAGGAAGGTCATTTTAGAGAGAATCCATGATGGGGATCAGGGCCTAGTTAAGTGTAGAGAAAGAGCAAACCAGTCTGTATGGTGGCCCACAATCTCATCTCATCTCATTATCTCTAGCCGCTTTATCCTTTTACAGGGTCGCAGGCTCCAGCTTGCCTGCGACCCTGTAGAAGGATAAAGCGGCTAGAGATAATGAGATGAGATGAGAGTGGCCCACAATGTCAGACGAAATTGGAACAATAGTACAGCAGTGTACATTCTGTAGGGAACACAAAAACACACAGAGAAAGGAGCCATTAATGCCCAGTGAGCTCCCATCCAGACCGTGGCAGAAAGTTGCTATAGACCTATGTGAGTTTAAGAAGCAGAACTACTTAGTGGTGTCTGACTATTACCCTAGATATCTTGAGATTTTGAATCTACCTACAACTACCAGTAGCCAGGTTGTAGCTATAAGCTGAAAGCCACATTTGCACGTTATGGCATTCCAGAGGTGCTAGTGAGTGATAACGGGCCCCAGCTAGCTTCAGCAGAGATGAGGGACTTTAGTGGGGCATATGACTTTATTCATGTCACATCTAGCCCACATTACCCTCAGAGTAATGGACAGGAAGAGAGGGCAGTCCAGATAGCGAAATCTATACTGAGACAGGATGACCCACTTCTTGCACTGATGATGTACAGAGCCACACCCACCTCTTGCATGGGAGTTAGTCCAGCAGAATTGTTGATGGGCAGGAAAATCAGAACCACCTTGCCCAACCTGCAGGACAATCTGAAACCAAACTGGCCTGACGAGGATGAGATCAAGCAGGCTGATGCTGCAGCCAAACAGAAACAAGCCTACTACTATAACCGCAGGAATGGAGTAAGGATTCTACCACCACTGAGCCCAGGGGACACTATGCTCACAAAGTTGGATGGACAGAAACAGTGGACAATGCCAGCTGTTGTTCAGAGCTCTAGCTCTACTCCAAGGTCCTATATTGTGGAGACAGCACAAGGTGAGCGCGATAGGAGAAATAGGCGCCATCTGCAATCCACAACTGAGCTCCTCACACCGGTTGGTGAAAACCCTGACCAGGTCACTCCTGAGGTCAGGAACACTGAGAGCACACAAGGGACAGAGAGACAAGACACTCTCACTCACACACCAGGGACGGTGACTGTCACTCGTTCCGGCAGAGTGAGCAAAGCCCCAGACAAATTTGACTAGTAAACATGGGGTTACTCGGGGGTGGTTATTTAAAAAAAAAGAGAGGGGATGAGTGATGGAAACACCATGGAAATGTGAAAAGAAGAAGCTGATGTCAATGTTGAAACATGTTGTTTTATTGCTGAATTTTGTTGCAAGAACTACACAGGGTATTGAAAAGTAAAGACAGAAGGAATGTTTAAGTTTTGTTAATGAAGGAACAGAAAATGTCTATTTTAGTTTGACAACTTTGAGGTCTGAAGATTAGTAAGACAGTTTTGTTACAATAGGAAATATTGTTCACATAAAGAAGTTGTGTGTATGGTTTACAATAAAAGTCTAGGTTAACAGAGGAGCGCAACATCTTTGTGGGGGAGATGTAATGACAGGTGATAGCCTGGGGATGTCACTATATGTTTCACCCATAGGGGGTACTGCATTAAGGCTAGGCCTGGGGGCACACGAAGAAGCTTGGTAGAGTGAGATACTGGATGTTATGTTGTTGACAGTTAATAAAGCCAAACACAGAGAACTCATGTTAGTTGTGTCAATACTTTATGTCTGTAAGAGACAGTCACAGACATTACAGTTTTCTCCTCTCAACCATTCACACACACACAGCTCTGGTTAAAGTAGTAAATGACCTACTGTTGGCATCTGATCAGGGCTATGTCTCGCTGCTTGTGTTGCTTGACCTTAGTGCAGCATTTGATACCATTGATCATTCCATTCTTCTGGATAGACTAGAAAATGTTGTGGGAGTTAAGGGAATAGCCCTCTCCTGGCTCAGATCTTATTTAACTGATCGCTATCAGTATGTTGATGTAAATGGTGATTTTTCTAGACACACTGAGGCAAAGTTTGGTGTTCCACAAGGTTCTGTCTTGGGTCACTGCTTTTTTCTTTATATATGTGTGGCAGTGGGGGCATGGCCAAGCAGCAGTCTGTGAATGGAGGGCAGGGTCGGGGAAGGTAAGTGGCTAAGTCATTCCACCTGCTGTCAATTAGTGTGTGTGTCACTGTTTGTTACAGGGACGGAGCATAAAAGGAGAAAGAGAGCAGAGAAAGGGAGCTCTCTCCCCAACCACAATGCATGTGTGAGTGAGGAAAGCAAGCAAGCAAGCTGAAAAGCTCAATAAAAGTATTTGTGTAAACATCAACTCTTGCCTGCTGTGCTTCTGTGCTCCACCCACATCAGGAAGCATTACTGTGGTGCCGAAACCCAGAAGCACGGCAGGCGAGAGTTGATGTTTACACAAATACTTTATTGAGCTTTTCAGCTTGCTTGCTTTCATCACTTACTCACTCACACATGCATTGTGGTTGGGGAGAGAGCTCCCTTTCTCTGCTCTCTCTCTCCTTTTATGCTCTGTCCCTGTAACAAACAGTGACACACACACATTAATTGACAGCAGGTGGAATGACTTAGCCACTTACCTTCCCCGACCCCACCCTCCATTCACAGACTGCTGCTTGGCCACGCCCCCGCTGCCACAATATGTTACCTCTGGGTGATCTTATTCGTAAACATTGTATTAGTTTCTGTTAGGGTTTTGCTGGGATTCAAACCTGGTTCGCTGGTGTGATAATCCAGCAAACCCCCACTAGGCCACCAGGGGGATGACTCAAATGCAGAGGCGTGAGGTGGAAGTAGAAAAAGTATCAAAAGGTTTATTTACAATATTTACAAAAAATCCAAAAAGTATAATCCAAAACGCTCAGAAGATCTAAGGGAAAAAATAAAAAAATCCAAAAGTTCAAAGTCAATACAAAAGCCAAAAAAAACTAGAAAAGAAAAGGCAAAAATACGAAACGCTCAGAAGATCCACAAAGTCAAAAACAAAAGCCACAAAGTCCAAAAGAAAGCAAAAATACAAAGAACACAAGGACATGGATGAGGAAATCGGAACAGAGGTAACTGGAGCTTAAACATAACAGCACAAAGACTCCATGACAAGAGGACTGAACTCAGGGGGTATAAATACACAAGATAAATTGGAAACAGGTGACACTAATGAAAACAGGCAATCAACATCAACACAAAACACAGGACACAGTGGCGACCTCTAGAGGCCAAAACAACCATAGACAAAAAACAGGAAATAACAGCGGCCTCTAGAGGCCAAAACAGTCCCAGTCCTAACAGGACCCCCCCCTCTAGGAGCGTCTCCTGACGTTCCCAGGGCGATCCGGATGGGCCGAATGGAAGTCCCGACACAGTTCTTTATCTAAGACGTCCCGAGTGGGAACCCAGCAGCGCTCCTCAGGACCATAGCCCTCCCAGTCCACAAGATATTGCAGCCCGCCGCGGACCCGGCGGGAGTCAAGCAGGCGATGCACGGTGAACACAGTCTGACCCTGGAAGATGCGGGGGGGGGGTTTCCTAGGGGCAGGGGCATACGTGGACGTCAGTACGGGCCGCAACAGGGAAACATGGAATGTGGGGTTGATCCTCAGAGTCCGGGGCAACTGGAGCCGGTAGGAGACAGGGTTCACCCTGCGCACCACCTTGAAGGGGCCAATGTAGCGAGGAGCAAGCTTGCGGTTCTCCACCCGCAGCGGAAGGTCCTTAGTGGACAGCCAAACCCACTGCCCAGGGTGGAAAGTGTGGGCAGGTCTTCTATGGCGGTTGGCCTGAGTCTGGTTGGTTCTGGAGGTCTGGATGAGGGTCTTCCTGACCTTGCTCCAGGTCTTGCGACACCGTCTCACATATTGGTTGACCGAGGGCACCCCCGCATCCTCCTCCTGGTCTGGGAACAGAGGTGGCTGGAACCCGAATTGGCACTGGAATGGTGACAGCTTGGTGGCCGATGACTGCAGGGTGTTGTGGGTGTACTCACCCCAGGAGATGGAGACCGGGATGTAGACTCCTTGGCCAGGGAGTTCAGGAGAGAGGGTAGGCCCTGTCACAACCCTCCCTCGGCTGGACGGAGCGGTCCTTTTCCCGAGAGCTCGGGACATGATGCTCGGAAATGGCCAGGCTTGCCACAGTAGATGCAGCACTTGTCCCTCCTTCTGCGCTCCCTCTCAGCTGTGGAGAGACAAGTACGGCCAACTTGCATGGGCTCTGGACAGTCACTGGAGGAGGTAGACGGGCTCCAGGTTGAGGCAGTGAGGCCGGGGAAGCTCAGGACTCGGCAGCACTCTCTAATCCTGTTGTACAGATGAGTAGAATGTGAGATGAGAGTTTTGAGGTCACTTGGGCATCCAATAGAGGCCAAGCCTTCCTTGATGGGGTCAGACAGACCATGGTGGAAGGCTGACACCAGGGCAGTCTCATTCCATCCACTTACTGCTGCGAGCATCCGGAACGAGATGGTGTAATCTGTGACGATTCCTCCTTGCCAGATGGACATGAGCTTTCTGGCTGCGTCGGTACTGATGTCCGCCTGGTCGAAGACCCGAAGCATCTCTTCAGTAAACAGTTCAAAATCAGAGCACTCGGGTCCCCGTCTCTGCCAGATAGCTGTTGCCCAAGCTCGTGCCTTACCAGCTAACAAGGTTATCACAAAGGCGATCTTGCGGTGATCCGTAGTGTAGGTTGTAGGCTGGAGCTCAAAGGTGAGTTGGCACTGGGTAAGGAACTCCCGGCTCTCACCGTGCTTGCCGTCATACCTCTGTGGTGCAGGAAGGCTGGGTTCGCGAGTTGAAGGAGACAGTGTGGCGGGAGGCACTGGAGCAGGAGCTGGATCAGGATGAGGAGATGCAGGCAGAGGTGTCAGCTGTGCCAGGGTTTTCCCAATTTGCTGAAGCAGTTCCTCGTGGCGAGCAAGGGCCTCACGTTGGCTGGTGAGCGTTCGTCCATGAGCGTCCATGGTCGCTCCAAAGCGTGTCAAAGCTGCCATAATTCCCTGAAGGTTGGCCGGGTAGACAGTTGAAGCAGCCTCTGCTGAGTCGGTCATGATGGAATCTTTCTGTTAGGGTTTTGCTGGGATTCGAACCTGGTTCACTGGTGTGATAATCCAGCAAACCCCCACGAGGCCACCAGGAGGATGACTCAAATGCAGAGGCGTGAGGTGGAAGTAGAAAAAGTATCAAAAGGTTTATTTACAATATTTACAAAAAATCCAAAAAGTATAATCCAAAACGCTCAGAAGATCTCATCTCATCTCATCTCATTATCTCTAGCCGCTTTATCCTGTTCTACAGGGTCGCAGGCAAGCTGGAGCCTATCCCAGCTGACTACGGGCGAAAGGCGGGGTACACCCTGGACAAGTCGCCAGGTCATCACAGGGCTGACACATAGACACAGACAACCATTCACACTCACATTCACACCTACGGTCAATTTAGAGTCACCAGTTAACCTAACCTGCATGTCTTTGGACTGTGGGGGAAACCGGAGCACCCGGAGGAAACCCACGCGGACACGGGGAGAACATGCAAACTCCACACAGAAAGGCCCTCGCCAGCCCCGGGGCTCGAACCCAGGACCTTCTTGCTGTGAGGCGACAGCGCTAACCACTACACCACCGTGCCGCCCCGCTCAGAAGATCTAAGGGAAAAAATAAAAAATCCAAAAGTTCAAAGTCAATACAAAAGCCAAAAAAAAACTAGAAAAGAAAAGGCAAAAATACCAAACGCTCAGAAGATCCACAAAGTCAAAAACAAAATCCACAAAGTCCAAAAGAAAGCAAAAATACAAAGAACACAAGGACATGGACGAGGAAATCGGAACAGAGGTAACTGGAGCTTAAACATAACTGCACAAAGACTCCGTGATAAGAGGACTGAACTCAGGGGGTATAAATACACAAGATAAATTGGAAACGGGTGACACTAATGAAAACAGGCAATCAACACCAACACAAAACACAGGACACAGTGGCGACCTCTAGAGGCCAAAACAACCATAGACAAAAAACAGGAAATAACAGCGGCCTCTAGAGGCCAAAACAGTCCCAGTCCTAACAGTTTCCACTGTTATGCTGATGACACACAGTTGTATGTTTCTGCAAAACCTGATGAGAGACACCAGCTTAATAGAATTGAGGAATGTGTGAAGGACATTAGACACTAGATGCTTATTAACTTCCTTCTGCTTAACTCTGACAAGACTGAAGTACTTGTACTAGGACCACATGCAGCTAGAAGTAAGTTTTCTGATTACACAGTAACTCTGGATGGCCTTTCTGTTTCTTCACGTGCAGCAGTAAAAGACCTCGGAGTGATTATTGACCCCAGTCTCATCTCATCTCATTATCTCTAGCCGCTTTATCCTGTTCTACAGAGTCGCAGGCAAGCTGGAGCCTATCCCAGCTGACTACAGGCGAAAGGCGGGATATACCCTGGACAAGTCGCCAGGTCATCACAGGGCTGACACATAGACACAGACAACCATTCACACTCATACCTACGGTCAATTTAGAGTCACCAGTTAACCTAACCTGCATGTCTTTAGACCGTGGGGGAAACCGGAGCACCCGGAGGAAACCCACGTGGACACACGGAGAACATGCAAACTCCACATAGAAAGGCCCTCGCTGGCCACGGGGATCGAATCCGGACCTTCTTGCTGTGAGGTGACAGTGCTAACCACTACACCACCATGCCGCCCTTGACACCAGTCTTTCATTCAAAACTAACATTGATAACATTACCCGGATAGCTTTCTTTCATCTCAGAAATATTGCTAAGATAAGAAATTTAATGTCACTACACGATGCGGAAAAACTAGTTCATGCTTTCATTACCTCTAGGTTGGATTATTGTAATGCCTTACTGTCTGAATGTTCCAATAAGTGCATAAACAAGCTCCAGTTAGTTCAAAATGCAGCAGCAAGAGTCCTTACTAGAACTAGAAAATATGACCACATCACCCCTGTCTTATCCACACTGCATTGGCTCCCAATCAAATTTCGTATTGATTATAAAATACTACTATTGACCTTTAAAGCACTGAATGGTCTCGCACCACAATACCTGAGTGAACTTCTGGTCCTCTATGACCCGCCATGCCTACTTAGATCAATAGGTGCAGGCTATCTCCTGGTACCTCGTATAGTGAAGTCTACATCAGGGGGCAGAGCCTTTTCTTACAGAGCCCCACAGTTATGGAACAGCCTTCCAAGTAATGTTCGGGAATCAGACACAGTCTCAGCATTTAAGTCTAGGCTGAAAACATATCTGTTTAGTCAAGCCTTTTGTTAATGGTGTTTATGAGGTAAAGGTGTAGATCTGGAGGTTTCCTCAGACATAGAGTGTTTTGGTAAACTGGGATGTATGGATGCTGTCAGTCCCCCACTTGCTTGCTCACTCGAGTTTGTTGACGGTGTAGTGGCTGGCTGCTTTATGTCCCGGGGCTCCCTCATGCCTGTGTTACCTTCTGGCTCTCCCCTTTTAGTTATGCTCTCATAGTTAGTTTTGCCGGAATCCCTGCTTGTACTCAGTGCAATATGTATACTGTTCCTACTTATTGAGGTGACATGGGGCATACCTAACAACCTGTTTCTCTCTATCTCTCCCCCCCCAAATCTGTCCCTCTGAGTTACATGTCGGTCCTGGGATCGAGATGCTGACCTCTTCTGCTCCTCGGACCTGCCTGATCCATCCTGGTGCCCTGTGTCTGGCTGGAGCCTCAGCGCATCACTCCTGTGGAGGATGGCCCCATGTGAACAGTTGAAAGTCACAACTGGAGGATGCTCTGGACTCTTACAGTAATGCTTTTATGGCTGAGGACTACAGTTGACTTGCTAACTTTAGGACTGCAGTTGTCATGAACAATTTTGCACTCAAGGTTCCATCAATGAAGAGTTTATAACATCAATGAAACCGACTTTATGTTAAAACTGTTAATGTTATAGTCATGTTGTCTGTTGTTGCCCAAATGAGGATGGGTTCCCTTTTGAGTCTGGTTCCTCTCGAGGTTTCTTCCTCATGTTGTCTGAGAAAGTTTTTCCTTGCCACCATCGCCACAGGCTTGCTCATTGGGGATAGATTAGGGATAGATTAGGGATAAAATTAGCTTATGTTTTAAGTCATTCAAATTCTGCAAAGCTGCTTTGCGACAATGTTTATTGTTAAAAGTGCTATACAAATAAACTTGACTTAAACTTCATAAAGATCCAACTTTATGAGAGATTTACAGTAGTCCAAGTGGGAGAGGATAAGTGCTTGGATCAGGAGTTGAGTAGAGTAGGTGGTGAGGAAAGGGCGGATTCTTTGGATGTTGTAGAGGAGAAATCTACACATCTGGGTCACTGCAGCGATGTTCTCTGAGAAGGAGAGTCTGTCATTGAACATGAGCCCTAGGTTTTTCACACTGGGTGAAGGTGACCTAGAGATGTCCCCCAGGGAGATGATGATGACCAGGGGTGGAGAGGATGGAGTGGGAATGCAGATAACCTCTGTCTTGCCTGGGTTGAGCCTGGGTGATGGTTGTCCATCCAGCACTGGATATCACACAGACAAGCAGAGATGTGAGCAGAGACCTGTATGTCAAAAGGAGGAAAAGAGAGAAACAATTAGGTGTCATCAGCATAGCAGTGGTAGGATAGACCATGAGCAGAGATAATCAGGCTGAGAGACTGGGTGTAGAGGGTGAATAGAAGTGGACCAATGACTGAACCTTGACGGACACCAGTGGTAAGTGGGCGTGGTGCTGATACAGTACCAGACCAGGTAACCTGGAAGGAGCGACTGGAGAGATAGGATGTGAACCAGTCTAGGGCTGTCCTGCAGATCCCCAGAGCTGATAGGGATGACAGGAGGGTGGGGTGATCAACAGTGTCAAATGCAGAAGAAAGGTCTAGGAGAATCAGGACAGAGGAGAGGGAGGCAGCACGTGCTGCATGAAGTGCCTCACTGATGGAGAGAAGCACAGTCTCGGTTGAGTGTCTAGCTCGGAATTCAGAGTGGTGAGGATCCAGGAGGTTGTTCCGAGAGAGAAAAGAGAGTTGGTTAGCAACAGGTGGCATGGTGGTGTAGTGGTAAGCACTGTCCCCTCACAGCAAGAAGGTCCTGGGTTCAAGCCCAGTGGCCAATGAGGGCCTTTCTGTGTGGAGTTTGCATGCTCTCCCCATGTCCATGTGGGTTTCCTCTGGGTGCTCCGGTTTCCCTCACAGTCCAAAGGCATGCAGGTTAGGCTAATTGATGGCTCTAAATTGACCGTAGGTGTGAATGTGAGCAGAGCCTAATCTAGGGTGCGTAATACGCGATAATACGCGTTTTTTTTTTTTTAAAGATTTTTTTTGGGCTTTTTGCACCTTTATTGGATAGGACAGTGTAGAGACAGGAAATGAGCGGGAGAGAGACGGGAAGGGATCGGGAAATGACCTCGGGCCGGAATCGAACCCGGGTCGCCCGCATTCATGGTATGGCGCCTTAACCACCTGAGCCACGATGCCCCCGTAATACGCGTTTTTTATCTGTCTGTCGCACATCCACTTTTTGGGCATGAGAGTGATATCGCGTATCTATTCATTTTGTCGCGCATTTATAAGTAGAGAGCGTGTAGTCGCGTTTTACTGAATCTTGTGCGTATCAATTTGTCAGCACCAGCTAGCAAGCACTGCGGTAAATATAGTGTTGTTTACACACCAATCGGAAAATATCAGAAAGGACCGAAGTATTCCGAATGGTTTATTTAGCGGGTAAAACAGTTTTGTGAACTATTATATCATTGGTCACTGAACTGGAAGACAGTGTATCTCAACCAATCGTGTGAAGTGTTTTAAAAATACCCAAAAGCACATGGCATATCGTTCTGTCTCATCCAAACATAACAATGTCAAAACGCGTGGTCACGTTGAAAGCCCTTTGGATGAAAAAAGGAAACAAAATGAAGACACAGAAGTGACAGATACTAATCCAGCCAACATTACACAACCCGATACAAGATATTATGAAATAGATTTAATCTGTTCTTGTATAATGGTAGGTACTGTAACATTACTGTAAATAATAAGAGACTATCATGATTATACTGTTTAGGAAGTCTGAATTTTGGTATTATCTCTAGTCATCTATGTCAAAAACTAGTTTAAAGATAAGTTCTACATGAATGCTAGTTGTTTTTTTTGTTTGTTTGTTTTTTGTTTGGGAGTAATTTGTTTAATTCAGTGTAGTATTATGTAATTAATCATATTCAAATAGTAAATGTGCTTAGCTGATATATATGGTAAGACATATATAAGTTTGTGTACAAATATGATCTTAGAGTAATTACCGTATATGACAGTGTGAAGACATACTAAGTCATTTGATTCTGATTGATAATGGTTTTTGAAGTTTGAATTTGATATTATTTTCCTAATGCCAATATACAATTAGTTTGATAATGTTTGGTATTATGTAAGTTTTATTTAAAAATATTATGAAATATATTTAATCTGTTCTTGTGTAATTGTAGGTATTGTAAGATTGTAAATGATAGAGATTATATACTTTTTAGGAAGTCTGAATTTTGAGATTATCTCCAGTCATTTTTGTCAAAATCTAGTTTAAACATAGGTAGATTGTTTAATGTTTTTCACTTTCATGAAAGGTGGTCTGAACAAAACAAATATGATAGCATTTTTAAATATTTGATAGTGATTTTATTTTATTCAGAAAGTCAGATTTTTCATCTTATTATTAATTGTGGCAAGACTACATGGATTTTAGACTTAACTATATCAAATGATGTAATATTAACCTAGTCATATTTGATATGCAATATTAACCTAGTCATATTTGAAATGCAACATTATACTACTGGTGGTCAAATTGGTAAAAATAGGCTAGCCACATGATTTATAGTAAAACACTAGTCATATAACAGAAAACTAGTCATATTTGTAAGGTTTTGCAGTATATAATTCTTCATATAGTTTTTGATCTAAAATCTTTACATTTTTAAAGTTCAGATCTGATCATAATGTTTGTGCAATACTATAAACTGTCAGGGACCAGACAGGAGAGGAGATCAAATGCACTCAAACCACAGTTTATTAATAATAGGGGAAAAGGGAGTTGGGAGAATGTGTGTGTGTGTGAAGTTCAGTGGCAGGAGGACTGAGAGGTAGGGATGGCTGGTGGGAGCGTGGTGGTGATGTCTGGGGTCTCCCATCCAAGTACTGACCAGACCCAACCCTGCTTAGCTTCTGAGATCAAATGGAATCAGGCGTTGTCAGAGAGGTGTGGTTGTAGGCTGACAGCACTTGGGTTTCAGGCAGTCTCCCAGCAGTAGTCCCTCAGTAGGCTGGAGTTAGGGAGCAGGCTGGAACACAGAGTCACAGATCAGATAGCAAGATAGGGGACAGAAATGCAGGGTCAGGTTACCGGGGCTGGAGAGTAGGGCTCCAGGCAGGGCTGCTCACACTGGGCTGATGGAGAGGCAGGCAAGCAGCAGGGCTGGGCAGGCTGGAGATCAGGCGAAGGTACAGGAGAGGCAGGCAAGAGGCAGAGTCGACAGGACAGAAGGCAGATCAGGTTACCGGGGCTGGAGAGTAGACAGAGTCAGACTGAACAGAATATCATCAGGAGTCAGAGTAGTAGGAACACAGAGTAGGTTATCATGCTAGAAGTTGCAGATGATCTGACACAGAAGCTTGGGAGGACTGCAACTTAAATACACATGGGGGGGGGAAGCAGGTGATCGGCAACAGCCAATGACAGCCACTGGAAGTTAATAAGAGGAAGTGAGTGCGGGCGTGGCCGGTAATGCTGAGTGGAGATGTTACCTGAAGAGAGAAGCCCACAGGTAGGACCATGACAGAACCCCCCCCCCCTCAAGGGACGGCTCCAGAAGTCCCTAGCCACAGATCCACCAAGACGGGCGGGAGGAGGGGGAATACCGGTGGAGAGTCAGAATTCCTCTGACCGGTCCGTGTCCAAGGCCTCAGGATCTGGTTCAGAATCGGACTCGGGGACAGTAGCGGTTGGCGCATCGTCATTCCGACAAGGGCCCTTTGGTCGACCCCTCAGGTTGGCCGGCTGGTCCGGATGCAGGCGATGAAAGGTGCTGATGAGGGTACGGTCTAAGATTCTCCCAGCAGGAACCCACATCATCTCCTCAGGACCATAGCCCTCCCAATCCACCAGGTATTGGAGGCCCCTGCCCCTGTGCCGTGACTTTAGCAGTTGCCGGACGGAGTAGACCAGGCCACCATCGATGAGACGAGGAGGAGGAGGAGAAGGTGCAGCTGGGACCAGCGGGCTCTCGTGCACTGGCTTAATCTTTGAGACGTGGAAGGTGGGGTGCACTCTCATAGACTTGGGCAGTCGGAGCCGGACAGCAGACTGGCTGATTATCCTCTGGATCGGGAATGGTCCGATGAACTGAGGTGCCAGCTTACGAGACTCCACCTGGAGGGGCAGATCCTTGGCTGACAACCACACCTTCTGGCCCACCCAGTAGGTGGGCACAGGCGTCCTCTGCCGGTTGGCTCCAATGGAGTAGCTGGTGACTGACTTGAGGAGTGCAGCGCGGGCTTGAGACCAGGTGCGGCGGCATTGGCGTGCATAGGTGAGGGCAGACGGGCAGGTGACCTCTCCCTCCTGGCTGGGGAACAGGGGTGGTTGGTAGCCATACACACAGTGGAATGGGGACAGTCCAGTGGCTGAGCTGGTGAGGGAGTTGTGGGAGTATTCCACCCACAGCAGGTGCTCACACCAGGCCCTAGGGTTGCGTGACACCATGCACCGAAGTGCCTTCTCCAACTCCTGGTTAGTCCGCTCTGACTGGCCGTTGGACTGGGGTCGGAATCCGGAGGTGAGGCTGGCGGTGGCCCCGAGTAGGTGACAGAATTCCTTCCAGAATGAGGAGATGAATTGCGGCCGCCGGTCTGAAACAATGTCCCTGGGCAGCCCATGGATGCGGAAGACCTGCTGCAGGACGATCTGGGCGGTCTCTTTGGCCGACGGTAGTTTAGGGAGGGGAACAAAGTGTGCCAGCTTACTAAAGCAGTCCACGATGGTGAGTATGACAGTCATCCCGTTAGAAGGGGGCAGACCCGTAACAAAATCCAGGGAAATATGGGACCAGGGTCGCATTGGCACGGGCAGAGGCTGGAGCAAACCGGCAGGAGGCTGGCTGGAGGACTTATTCTGATTACAGGTAGGGCAGGCTCAGACAAAGTCTCGCACATCCCTGCTCATAGAAGACCACCAGAACCGTTGGGCGAGCAGGTGGTAGGTGCGAATGGAACCAGGTTGGCAGGCTAGACGGGAGTCGTGTCCCCATTGTATAACCTGGGATTGCAGGTCTTCAGGAACAAAGAGGAGACTTGCAGGGCATGCACTGGGGCTGGGTTGGTCACGGAGGGCTTCCCACACTCGTTCTTCGATGTCCCAGGTCAGAGCAGCAACGATACAGGGGTCAGGTAGGATGGGAGCCGGATCCTTGGAGGGGGCATCATCCTTCTGGAACTGGCGGGAGAGTGCGTCAGGCTTGATGTTGCGAGATCCAGGCCGGTATGAAAGGGTGAAATTGAATCTGGTGAAAAAGAGAGCCCAGCGGGCCTGTCTGGGGTTGAGTCGTTTGGCGGTGCAGATGTATTCCAGATTCTTATGGTCTGTCCAGACCAGGAATGGGACTACGCACCCCTCCAGCCAGTGACGCCATTCCTCCAGGGCGAGCTTGACCACCAGCAGTTCCCGGTTGCCTATGTCGTAATTGCATTCGGCCGGTGATAGCCGGCGGGAGAAGAACGCACAGGGGTGGAGTTTGTTGTCATCCGCTGACCTCTGTGAGAGCACTGCCCCAACTCCCACATCCGAGGCGTCCACCTCAACGATGAATTGCCGCTCCGCATCTGGCATCTGGAGGACGGGAGCAGTGGTGAACCGAGCCTTGAGGGTGGCAAAGGCTTCGTTGGCAGCCGGAGTCCAGGTGAAGGGCTGTTTGGTGCTGGTCAAGGTGGTGAGGGGTGACGCAACGGTGCTGTAATTACGAATGAATTTCCTGTAGAAATTTGCGAAGCCCAGGAACTGCTGAAGCTTCTTCCTGCTCTCTGGTACTGGCCATGAAGTCACTGCTGAGACTTTGGCAGGGTCCATCTGGATGCTTCCCTCTGCCACGATGTACCCCAGGAACCCCACAGACTTGGGATGAAACTCACACTTCTCTGCCTTGACGAAGAGGGAGTTTTCAAGGAGACGACAGAGCACTTGCTGGACATGCTGGGTGTGTTCGGACAGGGTCTTTGAGAAGATCAGGATGTCGTCGAGGAAAACGAACACGAACTTGTTCAACATATCTCACAGGACATCATTCACCAGAGCCTGGAATACCGCTGGCGCGTTGGTAAGGCCAAACGGCATCACCCGGTATTCATAGTGACCGGTGGGGGTGTTGAACGCGGTCTTCCACTCGTCTCCCTCCCTTATCTGAACCAGGTGGTAGGCATTCCGGAGATCGAGTTTGGTGAAGACCGTGGCTCCCTGGAGCAGCTCGAAGGCGGAGGTAAGCAGTGGGATTGGGTATCGGTTCTTGACGGTGATGTCGTTGAGACACCTGTAATCGATGCAGGGGCGCAGGGATCCATCCTTCTTTCCCACGAAGAAGAACCCAGCGCCGGCGGGAGAAGAGGATGGATGGATGAGGCCGGCAGCCAGAGAGTCACTGATGTAGGCCTCCATCGCCTTCCTTTCCGGGGTGGACAGAGAGTAGAGACGGCCCTTGGGTGGTGCAGTGCCTGGGAGGAGATCAATGGCGCAGTCGTAGGGCCGGTGAGGGGGCAAGTAAGTGGCCTTGGCTTTGCTGAATACCTCCCGAAGGCTGTGATAACACACTGGGACATTAGTGAGGTCGGGGGCAGAGCTGGCAGGTGGAGTACGAGAGGTTAGAGTGGCGGCTCGTAAGCAGGTCCGGTGGCAATCCTTGCCCCATTCTCTTATCGCTCCAGTGGCCCAGTCGAGGTGAGGACTGTGCTGGCGGAGCCATGGATAGCCCAGGATGAGAGATTGGCCGGGGGAACGGAGCAGGTGAAACTGGATGGTTTCGTGATGGTTACCAGACAGAGTCATCGGGACAGGGGCAGTGAGGCGGGTGACGGTGCCAAGGAGATGGCCATCCAGTGCCCTGGCTGGAATGGGAGAGGATAAATGATGGCTTTGCAGACCCAACTGGTGCGCAAGCTTGGTGTCCATGATGTTAGCCTCGGCGCCAGAGTCAACCAGGGTGTGGGTGGAATCCGACAGACGAAGGCAAACTTGGAGCATAGGTTTCTGGCTGGTGGAGGATTGGAGGATCATTGAACCCAGCCGGGCCCCTCCTATGTCCGGCGAGCTCAGGCTTCTCTGTGCGCTGATGACCGACTGAGTCTGGCGGGCCCTCTCTTGTCGACGGGTCTGGACCCGGTGGTCAATGCGGACGGCCAGGGTGATGGCCTCATTGAGTGTCGACGGTTGTTCGTACGAGACCAATTCGTCCTTCATGTAGTCGGCCAGGCTGTGCAGAAAGGCGTCCACCAGCGCCTGCATGTTCCACTTGCTGCGCCGGGCCAAGGTCCGGAAATCGATCGAGTAGTCAGCCACTGTACGTCTGCCTTGGCGAATACTCATCAGTCCTCTGGATGCCTCTACTGATGACGAGCCCAGGTCGAAGACCTTAATCATCTTCGCTGCAAACAGGGAGAAGGAGGCACACGCCGGTGTCCGGCATTCATACTCAGCAGTCCCCCACAGGCGGGCGCGGCCAGTCAGATGAGTGATGATGAAGGCCACCTTCGCTGCAGGTCGAACAGCAACCAGCAGCTGGTCAGGAAAGCACGGACTTGGGAGGGGTCACTGTCAAAACACTCTGGACTGCCGACCTTGGGTTCCGGGGCATCGAGTGCAGCAGGAGCACCTCCCAGAGCTGGCAAGTCAGCGGTGGGTATGACAGGGGCTGATGCAACGAGGGGCGGCGGTGGTTGACTCGGAGGTGCAGGGGGTGCTAGGGCGGTGAGCAGCTGGAGTGCTTGGTCCAGTCGTTGTTGCTGATGACCAAGCTGGATCAGGGCTGCAACGTCGGCAGACATCTGACTGACATCTCCTTCGGTGCACTGCAGCCGGTCTAGGGCAGAGGGTTCGGGCGCTGACTCCATGTCTTGGTCAGATCATTCTGTCAGGGACCAGACAGGAGAGGAGATCAAATGCACTCAAACCACAGTTTATTAATAACAGGGGAAAAGGGAGTTGGGAGAATGTGTGTGTGAGAAGTTCAGTGGCAGGAGGACTGAGAGGCAGGGATGGCTGGTGACGTCTGGGGTCTCCCATCCAAGTACTGACCAGACCCAACCCTGCTTAGCTTCTGAGATCAGACAGACTCAGGCGTTGTCAGAGAGGTGTGGCTGTAAGCTGACAACACTTGGGTTTCAGGCAGTCTCCCAGCAGTAGTCCCTCAGTAGGCTGGAGTTAGGGAGCAGGCTGGAACACAGAGTCACAGATCAGATAGCAAGATAGGGGACAGAAATGCAGGGTCAGGTTATCGGGGCTGGAGAGTAGGGCTCCAGGCAGGGCTGCTCACACTGGGCTGATGGAGAGGCAGGCAAGCAGCAGGGCTGGGCAGGCTGGAGATCAGGCGAAGGTACAGGAGAGGCAGGCAAGAGGCAGAGTCAACAGGACAGAAGGCAGATCAGGTTACCGGGGCTGGAGAGTAGACAGAGTCAGACGGAACAGAATATCATCAGGAGTCAGAGTAGTAGGAACACAGAGCAGGTTATCACGCTGGAAGTTGCAGACGATCTGACACAGAAGCTTGGGAGGACTGCAGGTTAAATACACACAGGGGGGAAGCAGGTGATCGGCAACAGCCAATGACAGCCACTGGAAGTTAATAAGAGGAAGTGAGTGCGGGCGTGGCCGGTAATGCTGAGTGGAGATGTTACCTGAAGAGAGAAGCCCACAGGTAGGACCATGACAAACTGTGGATAAGTGTTTGCTGATATGGTTTTCATATCACTGTATTAAAGGATAAGTATAGTGCCATAATTATGATATTATATAGATTAACATCTAATATGAACATTTGTTACATGTATTTAGTTTTATTAATAAAACTGTTCTGTTTATAGATGTACTCTTGAAAATATCTACCAATGTATTACTTATTTTTCTGTCCCCACTAACTGGAACAAATGAGGGATATTTTTACCCATGTTAATATTTTCTGTCCCCTGTTTCTACAACTAGTGAGGGATCTGTCCCCTATTTTCAAATTCCTAGATTAGGCTCTGTGTGAGTGTGAATGGTCGTCTGTGTCTATATGTCAACCCTGCAATAACCTGGCGACTTGTCCAGGGTGTACCCTGCCTCTTGCCCATAGTCAGCTGGGATAGGCTCCAGCTTGCCTGCGACCCTGTAGGACAAGATAAGTGGCTACAGATAATGGATGGATGGATGGTTAGCAACAGCAGATTCAAGCATCTTTGATAAGAAGGGGAGCAGAGTAACCTGGCAGTAGTTCTGGATGACAGAGGGGTCTAGGGTGTGTTTTTTTCAGCAGAGGGGGTGGTGTGGACAGCAAGAGAGGCAGCAAGGAAGGTGCTAGGGTGGTCATCAGGAAGGAGGAAGGAAGAGGAGACATGGTGGTGGAACAAAGAAGTGCAGAAAATTATAAAAGAGAAGATGCTAGCCAGGGGTGTATCAAGCTTTCCAAAAGTGGGGGTGTTCTGGAATGGGGAAGCCATATCATTAGAAATCAGTTTATGGCTATATACACTCCCGGCGTGTACACTGTGATGTACTGTCAATGATCGATATGGAACTTTTTCATACCCATGGTCCATGGATGCAAATGAAAGGGAGGACAGCAGAAAGCCTATAAATCCAGTTGATTCCAGCCAAGTTCTGCATTTAATGCAGAGATCTATCATGTTGGGTTTTGGTGTTGTTACTGCCAGGGCTATGTAATTATTCAGTAAGTGAAGGCAAAAAGTATTGAGTGATAATTCTAGGTAACAGGATACTGTTCTATAACAGAGATGTCAGTATTGCTGCCTACACTGGTATACACTGATATAAACAAAACCAAAAACTTCACATAGCCCAAGAAGTCATACACAGTGTATAGATCATTCAACGTTTGATAATCACACGAGTCGACACGAGTCACCTTAGCATAGCTAATATTGCCTCTCTCTCTCTAGCCGGCTAGTATGCTACTAACATTAAGCATTTCAATCAATACTGCCTTAAATAAAACTGGTGCACCACGGATCCTTGATCTTGAAATGAGTGCAGTGGTTGAGTGATTGAGCAGTAGGCTACTCAAAGTAGTGGCACGTTTGCAAGCCTGTGGGTGCAGGGGTAATATAGTCAACTTACTTGGGTCTTCTTGAAAAAGGAGTCAATCGTCCCCTGCCTTTTCCTTTTCTGCATCCTTGTCAATATTGCACGACAAAAGAGGACAGCATTAATAGTCCTATAGAAATTAACACAATCTTTTAGGGCATGGCACCTGGGACAACTGTTTGAACGACGGCATCGCAAGCGCTTTGAGAAGGGTCTGTCTGCAGAGCCGCAGAGCCAGGCACAGTAAGCACCGCATGCGACGTCAAACCTGGAACGGTGAATCAGGAGCGGTAAAACTGGTGTTGGCTCTGCAGCTCTGCAGACAGATCCCCTTCGCATGTTTGTAAACAAACTGACTGTTGCTAGGATGCGCGCGCAGCCTGGACTCAGAAACAATGGTGCTGCCCATAGACTGGCATTATGAGCTGTCAGATTATGCAAAACAATTGTCGTTACAAGATTGAGAATGCTACATAAATAAGTTAACTCTAACAAGTGGACATCGCTTACCAGATCCATATTTAATTAAAGAGTGGACGGATGATGTTAGTAAGTTCCCTGGTATACAATGGCCAGATATATACTCGTACCTTATTGACAAGACCTCAGTGTACACCCACGAAAAACTTTGTGCCTACAAGTCTTTAGACGCATATGATTATGTTATGTGCGGGCATGTACAGAACGTGTTTTACACTGAAATTGTTTTAATCAAATTATGCCAGTGATGTGATGCCAATGTGGCTTTAGCTACAACAGCAAATACCAACACTAAACAGCAATTTGCAGGAGGTAATGGCATGAAAGGAATGATAGTGTAAAGAGTGCAGCTAAGAGAAATCAGAGCTGCGTAAAAAGCGAGAGGCAGAGACCAGAAATGAAACTGACGGGGCGGGAGCTAGGTTAGAGCAGTCAACATAAGTTGGCATTTAGAGTGAGGGCACACAATTTTACCTTTCCATCCTTGCTTTAAAATTGTGATTTTCGGCATACACAAATAATGATGGCACAAAATCTGGACTGCTTGAGTCAAGCGAGACCTCTCCTACAAACAAAATTGCATGCAAAGCTAAGTTAACATGCTAACAATATTAATTACATTATGTAACTATGACCCAGCTAATCAGACAAACGTTACCAAAGTATTTTGCTACATCAATAAACGAAGACTAGAAAGAATAAAAAAGAAAGATTTAATAAATAGCCTGATCTTATCTGTGATGAAGTGGGCGCTGCAAACCCGCGCATTTTTGATAGTGCTTTCATCCCAGTCTACACGTTTGATGGCTTGTAGCCATAGACGTCGGCGATTTTTTTAGAATGGGTGAGATCCTTCAGGAATTCTGTACATTTTAACCCCATCACTGCTACGATTCTGACACCCGACAACACAACAACTAGGCATTTCTTCCAAATATTTCTTCTCGTCTGACCGTCGCTGAGTCTTTTTTGAGTCCAGGCTGCACGCGCAATTTTCTCTTACGTATGAATGACGTTTACTGTGAAGGGGTCTATTCACGCAACTGCTGATTGGTTGGGTGAGAAAAACTGTTTTGAGTCCGTTGCGTGGCTGTTTTTTGTCTAACGTTATGGCAATAGTTTACTTCCTTGTTACACATTTTATAGTAGCTGTATAATTTTCATAATGATGTCATTTTAATCTGACAAAAGTGCGGGGGATGAAATTGTGTTTCAACAAAAGTGGGGGGGATGAAACGTACGCATCCCCCGCGGGTGATACGCCCCTGATGCTAGCAAAGAAGAATTGGGACAATCAGAGAGATGAGGAAAGCAGGCAGTTATATAGAGAGATGAGACAGAAGGCAAAAAGAGCGGTTGTGAAGGTGAAAGCAGATGCATACCAGGAGCTGTACGAAAGACTGGAGACCAAAGAAGGAGAGAAAGACCTGTACAGACTAGTTAGGCAGAGAAACAGGGAAGCGAGGGATGTACAGCAGGTAAGAGTGATGAAAGATGTAAATGGAAATGTGCTGACAAACAAAGAGAGTCAGATTCGTTGGAGACAGCAAATCAGGAAGCAGAGTTGATTAGTAAGGATGAGGCGAGAGCAGCCATGAAAAGAATGAGGACTGGGAAAGCAGTTGGACCAGATGGTATCCCAATTGAGGCTTGGAGATGTTTGAGTGAGATGGCTGTGGAGTTCCTAACTAGATTGTTTAATAAGATCCTAGAGAATGAGAAAATGCCAAATGAATGGAGAGTGTGCTAGTCCCAATATACAAGAATAAGGGAAATGTACAGAGCTGCAGTAATTACAGAGGGATAAAATTGATGAGCCACACCATGAAGTTATGGGAAAGGGTATTGGAGGCAAGATTGAGAAGAGGTAGCAATCTGTGAACAGCAGTACAGGTTTATGCCAAGGAAGAGCACGTCGGATGCAATTTTTGCTTTAAGAATGTTAATGGAGAAGTACAGGGAAGGCCAGAGAAAGCTACATTGTGTGTTTGTAGACTTGGAGAAGGCATATGATAGAGTGCAGAGAGATGAGTTATGGTATTGTATGAGAAAGTGTGGAGTGAATGAGAAGTATATTAGAGTGGTGCAAGACATGTATGAGAACAGTGACACAGCAGTGAGGTGTGCAGTTGGAATGACTGAATGGTTCAAGGTGAAGGTGGGACTCCATCAAGGATCTACTTTGAGTCCTTTCTTGTTTGCTATAGTGATGGATAGCTTGACAGACAAAGTGAGGCAAGAGTCACTATGGAACATGATGTTTGGGGATGATATTGTGATATGTGGTGAAAGTAGAAAGGAGGTTGAGTTGGGTTTGGAGAGATGGAGGTATGCATTGGAATGAAGAGGAATGAAGGTGAGCAGTAGCAAAACAGAATACATGTGCATCAATGAGAATGGGGATGAGAGTGTAGTGAAGATGCAAGGAGTAGACGTAAAGAAAGTTGGTGAATTCAAGTACCTGGGATCAACTGTGCAGGAAAATGGGGGCTGCGGTTGTGTGGTGAGAAAGAGTGCGCAGGCAGGGTGGAGCAGTTGGAGAAGGATTTCGGGAGTCATTTGTGATAGGAAAGTCCTAGTGAAAGTGAAAGGTAAGATGTATAAGACAGTAGTGAGACCAGCTATGATGTATGGATTGGAGACAGTACCCTTAGTGAAGAGACAGGAGGCAAAGTTGGAGGTGGCGGAATTGAGGATGTTAAGGTTTGTGATGGGAGTGACAAGGCTGGACAGGATAAGGAACGAGCACATCAGAGGGACAGCACATGTGGAGAGCTTGGGAATTAAGCTAAGAGAGATGAGACTGAGATGGTATGGGCACATCCTGAGAAGTGATGCAGAGTATGTTGGAAGGAGAATGTTGAGGATGGAGCTGCCAGGCACACGAAAATGAGGAAGGCCAAAGAGGAGATACATGGATGTGGTGAGAGAGGACATGAAAGTGTCAGGTGTGGTAGAGAAGGATGCAGAAGACAGGGAGCAATGGAGATGAAAGATCCGCTGTGGCAACCCCTAATCAGGAGCAGGCAAAAGAAGAAGAAGAAGAAGAAAGGGTGGTGTGGGCCTGTTTGAATCTGGAAAAGTACTGGTGAAAAATCTGGTGAAAACTTCCATCATTGAGAGATCAACAAACCAGTGCCACCACCACGATAACCAGACGGGCAAGGGCTGTCAGAGAAGGAGAAGGAGGTGGAGAGGGTTGCAGGTGCTGTGGTGTTATCAGGTGAAATCCAGGTCTTGGTCAGTGCAAGGATATGGAGGGACAGGAGGGAGGGATAGACAAAGGAATAACATCCATGAAATGTATCAGTCAGGATTTAGACCTCATCATAGCACAGAGACAGCACTGGTTAAAGTAGTAAACGACCTACTGTTGGCATCTGATCACGGCTGTGTCTCGCTACTTGTGTTGCTTGACCTTAGTGCAGCATTTGATACCATTGATCATTCCATTCTTCTGGATAGACTAGAAAATGTTGTGGGAGTTAAGGGAATGGCCCTCTCCTGGCTCAGGTCTTATCTAACTGATCGTTATCAGTATGTTGATATAAATGGTGATATTTCTAGACGTACCGAGGTAAAGTTTGGTGTTCCACAAGGTTCTGTCTTGGGTCCATTGCTTTTTTCTCTATATATGTTACCTCTGGGTGATATTATCCGTAAACATTGTATTAGTTTCCACTGTTATGCTGATGACACACAGTTGTATGTCTCTGCAAAACCTGATGAGAGACACCAGCTTAAAATAGAATTGAGGAATGTGTTAAGGACATTAGACACTGGATGCTTATTAATTTCCTTCTGCTTAACTCTGACAAGACTGAAGTACTTGTGCTAGGACCACATACAGCTAGAAGTAAGTTTTCTGATTACACAGTGACTCTGGATGGCCTTTCTGTTTCTTCACGTGCAGCAGTAAAAGACCTCGGAGTGATTATTGACCCCAGTCTTTCATTCGAAACTCACATTGATAACATCACCCGGATAGCTTTCTTTCATCTCAGAAATATTGCAAAGATAAGAAATGTAATGTCATTGCATGACGCAGAAAAACTAGTCCATGCTTTCGTTACCTCCAGGTTGGATTATTGTAATGCCTTACTGTCTGGATGTTCCAATAAGTGCATAAATAAGCTCCAGTTAGTTCAAAATGCAGCAGCAAGAGTCCTTACTAGAACTAGAAAATATGACCACATCACGCCTGTCTTATCCACACTGCATTGGCTCCCAATCAAATTTCGTATTGATTATAAAATACTACTATTGACCTTTAAAGCACTAAATGGTCTCGCACCACAGTACCTGAGTGAACTTCTGCTCCTCTATAACCCGCCACGCCTACTTAGATCAAAAGGTGCAGGCTATCTGCTGGTACCTCGTACAGTGAAGGCTACATCAGGGGCCAGAGCCTTTTCTTACAAAGCCCCACAGTTATGGAACAGCCTTCCAAGTAATGTTCGGGAATCAGACACAGTCTCAGCATTTAAGTCTAGGCTGAAAACATATCTGTTTAGTCAAGCCTTTTGTTAATGGTGTTTATGAGGTAAAGGTGTAGATCTAGAGGGTCCTCAGACATAGAGTGTTTTGGTAAACTGGGATGTATGGATGCTGTCAGTCCCCACTCGCTTGCTCACTCGAGTTTGTTGACGGTGTAGTGGCTGGCTGCTTTATGTCCCGGGGCTCCCTCATGCCTGTGTTACCTTCTGGCTCTCTCCTTTTAGTTATGCTGTCTTAGTTAGTTGCCGGAGTCCCTGCTTGTACTCGGTGTAATATGTATACTGCTCCTACTTATTCAGGTGACATTGGGCATACCTAACAACCTGGGTTTTCTTTCCCTCCCCCCTCCCCCACCCCAAATCTGTCCCTCTGAGTTACATGGAGTCAACCGGAAATCTTTTGGTGGAGAGGGTGGAGACCTCGACTGGCTATCGTAGCCTGCAGGGAATCGGCCGTCAGACTTTCTGTCGCATGTCCCAGACCCGGTGAAATGTAACTGAATTGTCTTGGCCAGCCCTAAGGGTCCCATCTGCATCTCATCATTGCTGAGGAGTGTGCTCCCATCACCCAATCAAGCATCCAGCCAGAGCAGGTCATGATATATTTTTTACCATATTAACATGCCATTGTTGTGTGTTATGCCTGATGTCAAGACTCTCGTCTCTGCGAGCCTACCACACAGATTTAATACTTGTCATTTTTAGGGCATACCTAACAACATGTGTTTTCTTTCTCTCTCTCTTCCCCTCCAATCTGTCCCTCTGAGTTACATGTTGGTCCTGGGATTGAGATGCTGGCCTCTTCTGCCCCTCGGACCTGCTTGATCCATCATGGTGCCCTGTGTCTGGTTGGAGTTTTATCGCATCGCTCCTGTGAAGGACGGCCCCATGAGGATAGTTGAGGGTTATACCTGGAGGATGCTCTTGACTCTTACAGTAATGCTTTTATGGCTGAGGACTACAGTTGTCTTGCTAACTTTAGGACTGCAGTTATCATGAATCAGTTTTGCACTCAAGTTTCCATCAATGAAGAGTTATAACATCAATGAAACTGTCCTCATGTTAAAACTGTTAATATTATAGTCAGGCTGTCTGTTGTTGCCCAAATGAGGATGGGTTCCCTTTTGAGTCTGGTTCCTCTCGAGGTTTCTTCCTCATGTTGTCTGAGGGAGTTTTTCCTTGCCACCGTCGCCACAGGCTTGCTCATTGGGGATAGATTAGGGATAAAATTAGCTCATGTTTTAAGTTGTTCAAATTCTGTAAAGCTGCTTTGCGACAATGTTTATTGTTAAAAGCGCTATACAAATAAACTTGACTTGACTTAACAAAGATGAAGTCAGCCTTCCATGTGGCAGACTGGCAGTTCCATAATCCAGCAGCAATTCAGAAGGTGTCAGTGGAGATAGCTGAAGGGTAGATAAGGTTGGACGGGCATTATCCTCACGGGGGCCCATGGCAATGGAAGCACCTTTTATAGGTGAGACCACCAACAGGAATGGGGTAGAGACACATAATGAACAGGTTATGGGTGTGATAGAAGAGGAGGAGAGATTTTGGAAAGAAGCCACTTGAAACCACACTAAAAGCCTTGCTAATGGGACTTCTGGCTATGGCAGCTTACTGAATAGACGCGTGCAAGACTGCTCTGCTACTCCAATCTTCAAATCCTTTCTAAAAAGCTAAATTTTGTGCATCATTCAGCCCAAGTACAACACCAAGGTTTAAGGAAAACCAATGAGTCAAAGGAAGACAAATCGCGGCCGGACAAACCAAACTGACCTAACTAATTTTGCAACACCAACTGCCAAAGCCAAGATGGCCGCTAGCGGCGAGGCTATGCAAGCTAGAGCTGGTGCCGGCCCCGCCGCTACCGTTAGCCCCAAGAAACAGTCGGAGGGAGACATTACTACTGCCAGGGGGGAGTCCGGTACATCTTTGACAACAATACTGGCAGCTATTAACACCATGAAGACTGAGTTCTCGTCCAAATTTGATGGCATCCTGTCTGTGATTGAAAATGTAAGGAGAGACATTACAGACTGCTCAGAAAGAGTCACACAGGCATAGACGAGAATCTCAGCAACAGAAGACAATGTTACTGCGCTCCAAGAGAAGATGAAAAATCTAGAGGGGAAAAATAAAGACCTGGAAGAGAAAGTTCTGGACCTAGAAGCTCGCTCATGTCGTTCCAATGTATGGCTTGTTAATCTACCTGAGGGCGCGGAGGGTGAAGACACCTGTGGATTCCTGGAGAGCTGGATACTGGAGGCGCTGGAGCTAGCGCCACTCCAGGGGAAAATTACGGTGGAAAGAGCACACAGGCTTGGACCAAGAATTCCAGATAATACTAACCCCGCACCTAGAACCCTCATAATGAAGTTTCTAAATTACAAAGGCAAGGAAGCGGTGATGAGAGCGGCTAGGGCGAAAAAACAGATCCTCTACAAGAACCAGATGGTGAGGTTCTATCAGGACATGGCAGCAGAGACACACAAGAAGCTGAAAGAGTTCAGAGAGGCGAGGCGACAACTCCGCTCACTGGGGCTCCGGTACAGTATGATCCCTCCTGCCTGACTTATAGTCACCTACAAGGAGCGCTCACACATCTTCAGCTGCGCCAACGAAGCCGAGCGCTTCATTAAGAAGATCCAGTCGGATATTCATCCAGACTGAGGTATTGATGAGCAGACGACACCATAACAATTGTCATCCAAAACTGCTGATGGAACATTATTTTGATATCTTGATACAGCATAGAGATAGGAGTGGAGTGCAGGGTGAAAGTTAGTTAAGTTGTTACACTGAGTTCTGATCTCTCTCCCTCCCCAGCCTATTGATAAGGAACAATTCTCTGATTTAATATGAACGGTTTAATTAAGCAAATAAGGATACGTTTTTCATTTGCTGGGCTGTTTTAAAGGAATTTTCTGAATCATAGTATCAGAGTAGTTACGCTTACTCTGTTTTTTCTTTTTGTTTTGATTTTTTTTACACCAGCATAGCTATACTGATCCTCACGGTGTGTGGACCGGCTCTTTGCTTTCTGGAGGTCCAGCATATGAAGGTGGGGGAACATCTGACGGGGTAATATTCAGGTGGATTGATAATGGCCGAGGGAAATAATTTAGTTTTTTGTTCATTTTTTCTTTGTTGAGTCTGAAATTACTCAAAATATTGGGAAAATGCAATACTACTTGTCCATATGTCTGTTGATCTAAAGGTTAGAATTACATCCTGGAATTGCAGAGGGCTACAAAAAACAAAAAAGGTCAAACAAGTTATGAACAGGATTAAATTGTTACAGTCTAATATAGTATTTCTTTAAGAAACCCACCTAACACATGAAGATGAGCTTAAAGTGAGGAGGAGGTGGAAGGGTAAAATTCTGTCAGCTCCCTTTACCTCTCAGGCAAGGGGTGCCATGATTTTGATCCATGATTCTATTCCACTACAAATTCATAAAGTTATCAAAGATAAGGCAAGGCAATACCTGATTATTCAGGGAAGAATTCTTAGGGAACAATTAATTCTGATAAATATCTATGCTCCAAACACAGGCAAACCCAAGTTTTTCCAAAACATATTTCTTACCATTGCTTCTTTACCTGGTGCTTGTATTATGGCAGGTGATTTTAATTGCACCTTAGATCCACGGAAGGACAAAAGTTCAGGAGTAGACCAATCACATCCGAGGAGCAGGGGTGTAATTCTTCATTTCATGAAAGAAATGAATCTAATTGATGTTTGGAGGAAAGATAATCCCAATGGGAAAAAATATTCATGCTACTCCAGTACACATCAGTCATATTCCCGCATAGATTTCTTTCTGGTCTCAGCATTACTAAAATGTAAAATAAAAGAGGTTTCCTATGAAGCCATACTCCTGTCAGACCATGCTCCAAACTCTTTAGTCTATTATGATTCCAAATTGACTAGTGATATTCCCAAATGGAGATTTAAAACAAAATGGATGGCAGATACTGGCTTTGTTTCTTTTCTAGATGAACAGATTAAATATTATTTTGAAACAAATACAATAGAAACCTCAGGAGGTATTAGATGGGAAGCATTTAAGGCCTTTATTAGGGGACAAATAATTAACATTACTAGCTCTAAGGCCAAAGAAACTTACAAGAAAACAAAATCATTAGAAACAGAAATAAAGAAATTAGAAGACGAATATTATCAATCAGGTTCTCAAGATATCCACCAAAGATTACTTCTGTTAAGAACACAATATAATGAAATATCTACAACAAGAGCTTTATCAAGCTTATTACGGCTTAAACAGATGTTCTATGCTCAAGGTGAAAAGCCTGGCAGAGTGCTGGCATGGTGCATCAAACAACTTCAGAATGAAAGATTAATAACCTCACTGCAAAAGGATAATAATGAAAATATTGTGGACCCAATTGAAATAAATGAAAACTTCAAAAAATTTTATGAACAGCTTTATAGCTCAGAAATAGGTCCAAATACATCTGATTTGAATAATTTCTTGGACAGCATCCACATTCCCAAGATATCAGAAGTAATTAAGGGAGAACTAGAGAAAGCTATAACTTTAGTGGAATTATCTGTAGTTATTGATAGTATCAAAGGAGGGAAAACCCCTGGGCCAGATGGGATACCCATTGAAGTTTATAAAATGTTCAAGCATAGAATGATGCCACCATTATTAGAAATGTTTAAGGAATCTTTTCACAATGGAATCCTTCCAACATCTTTAAAGGGAGCATTCATCACTTTCCTGCCAAAACCGGGCAAACCGAATAACAAATGTGAGAACTTTAGGCCAATCAGTCTTTTAAATGTGGATTTAAAAATTTTGAGTAAAATAATAGCCAGGAGACTTGAGAAAATAATTCCGGATATTATTGATAAGGATCAAAATGGCTTTTTACAAGGTAGGCAAGGCTTTCATAATGTTAGGAGAATTCTAAATATAATATTCGAGGAAAAAGGAGCAGCAGATACAGCATTACTGTCATTAGATGCTGAAAAAGCTTTTGACAGAGTGGAATGGCTCTATTTATTTGAAATCCTCAAACGTTTTGGCTTTGGAGAAAACTTTAATAAATGGTGTGGCAGCGGGGGCGTGGCCAAGCGTTGGTCTGTGACCGGAGGGCGGAGTCGGGGAAGGTAAGTGGCAGAATCACTGCACCTGAGGTTGATTAATGTGTTTGTGTGTCTTCCCCAGTGACCACACCCTATTTAAGGAAGAGAGCGAGAGCAGAGCGGACTCTCTCCCCAACCAGATGACGGGAGTGTGTGTGTGTATGTGTGTACATGTGTATAGTTAAAGCTGAAAAGCTAAAATAAACGGGTTTTGTGAACTCAGTTCTGGCCTGCTGTCCTTCTGTGCTCCACCCACCCATCTGAACTGTTACAGTGGTGCCAAAACCCGGGAGCTTGGAGCGCCGAAGCAGAACAGCCCCATGGAGTCCTCCCCTTTCGCCGAGCTGGTCCACGCCCTTGCCACGGCCCAGCAAAGCCAGCACCAGGCATTAGTCGCCCTCCGGAAGGAACAGGAACAGCGGTTCGAGGCCCTGGTGCTGGCTCAGCAGGAAGAGCGACAGGCGTTCCGACACCTCCTCGCGTCGGCGGGGTCCACTGCCGCGGGGCCGTCCCCCTTCACCCTGACGAAGATGGGCCCGCAGGATGACCCCGAGGCCTTCCTCACATTCTTTGAGCAGGTAGCAGAGACCTCGGGGTGGCCGATGGAACAGCGCACGGCGCGCCTCCTCCCCCTGCTAATGGGAGAGGCGCAGCTGGCCGCACTACAGCTCCCCGCCGACCGCTAGCTGGCCTATGCGGACCTTCGCCGGGCCGTCCTCCAGCGTGTGGAGCGCACCCCCAAGCAACAATGGCAGCGTTTCCACGCTTTGCGCTTGGAGGAAGTTGGCCGGCTGTTCATGTTTGGCCAGCAACTCCGGGACGCCTGCGGGCGGTGGTTGAGGGCCGACAACCGCGACTCCAAGGGGATCATCGACCAGGTGGCACTGGAGCAGTTCATCACGCGTCTACCAGCCAGAGCTGCAGAGTGGGTCCAGTGCCACCGCCCGGCGTTGCTGGATCAGGCAATCGAGCTGGCGGAGGACCATTTGGCAGCTGTCCCAACGGCAGGACAGCAGACAACCTCTTCTCCCCTCTCCTCTCTCTCTCCCTCTCCTCCTGTGTCTCATCCTCGCCCTGTTCCCCCACCGCGGAGGTGGGGGCCAGCCCCACCCCAGCCGGCCTGTCGCACCTGCGGTGCCCTCCCGTTTTTCCCTTCTGTGTCTGTCTCTCCCCCCCCCCCCCCCCTCAGGTGAGTGAGCCCCAGAGCACCAGTACAGAGAGGAAGCCCGGGCTGGTTTGCTGGCGCTGCGGGGAGCCGGGCCACCTCCAACAGCAGTGCTCGGCAATGGAGGTGGGCGTGGTGGTTCGGATCCCCGACACACCAGGAGCCGCCCTCAATCGGGCCGGAGTGTATCGCATACCGGTGAGTATCCAAGGGGATACACATCAGGCGTTGGTGGATTCTGGTTGTAATCAGACCTCAGTCCACCAAAACCTGGTGCAAGACGAGGCATTGGGGGGAGCACAATTGGTGAAGGTGTTGTGTGTGCATGGGGATGTTCACAGCTACCCTTTAGTGTCGGTCCACATTTTTTTTCGAGGGGAAAAATTTATAGTGAAGGTGGCGGTTAATCCTCGCCTTACCCACTCGATAATTTTGGGGACGGATTGGCCAGGATTTGGGGAATTAATGAGTCACCTAGTGAAGAGTGGGTCCTGCCATAGTTTAATAAGGGGAGGTCCCGGTGTCGCATTGGCGGGAGCAGCTGTCACAGAGCCGTCTACATCAGCTCCGCGTCAGAGTGAGTAGCCGCCGGCTCCTCCTCTCTCTATTGGGGAATCCCTCGCGGATTTCCCATTAGAGCAGTCGCGAGACGAGACTCTGAGGCATGCATTTGACCAAGTGAGAGTAATTGATGGTCAAATGCTCCAGCCAAATGCCACCCCGCCTTTCCCCTACTTCGCAATTATGAAGGATAGATTATACCGAGTGACGCAGGACACTCAAACTAAAGAGCAAGTCACACAGCTGTTGATTCTGAAGAGCCGCCGGGAATTGGTATTCCAGGCGGCTCACTTTAATCCCATGGCTGGACACTTAGGGCAGGATAAAACACTAGCCCGAATAATGGCCCGGTTCTATTGGCCAGGGATTCGCGGCGATGTCCGTAGGTGGTGTACGGCGTGCCGCGAATGCCAGTTAGTAAATCCAGTGGCCATTCCAAAAGCGCCTTTGCACCCTCTCCCATTAATCGAGACCCCGTTCGAAAGAATTGGGATGGATCTCGTCGGGCCATTAGATCGGTCAACACGAGGGTACCGCTTTATATTAGTTCTGGTGGACTATGCAATGTGATACCCGGAAGCGGTGCCTCTTCGCAATATCTCAGCACGCAGTATTGCGGAGGCACTCTTCCGCGTTATCTCCCGAGTTGGAATCCCGAAAGAGATTCTGACTGATCAAGGCACCTCGTTTATGTCACGTACACTAAATGAACTGTATAGGTTGTTGGGTATTAAGCTGATCTGCACCAGTGTGTATCACCCACAAACGGACGGTTTAGTTGAACAGTTCAATCGCACCCTCAAGAATATAATTAAAAAATTCGTAAGTGAGGACGCACATAATTGGGATAAGTGGCTCGAACCCTTGTTGTTTTCAGTGCGAGAGGTCCCCCAAGCCTCCATGGGGTTCTCCCCGTTTGAATTGTTATACGGGCATAAGCCGCGCGGCATTCTAGATGTGCTGCGGGAAAATTGGGAGGAGGGACCTTCACCAAGTAAAAATGAAATCCAATACTTTATTGACCTGCGCGCAAAACTCCACACACTCGCCCACCTAACCCAGAAGAATTTGCGGCAGGCCCAAGAACGACAAACCCGCCTGTACGACAAGGGTACGCACCTCAGGGAGTTCGCACCGGGAGATAAAGTACTCGTACTGTTGCCCACGTCGAGCTCCAAATTAGTCGCCAAGTGGCAAGGACCCTTTGAGGTCACACAGCAAGTCGGGGACGTTGACTATGAGGTGAGGCGAACGGACAGGGGTGGGGCGTTACAGGTTTACCACCTCAATCTGCTCAAACTCTGGAACAAGGAGGTCCCCGTGGCGTTGGTGTCGTTGGTTCCGGAGAAGGCGGAGCTGGGGCCGGAGGTTCAAAAGGGAACCTTGGCATCATGTACCTCTCTGGTCCCCTGTGGAGACCACCTCTCCCCGACCCAACTCGCGGAGGTTGCCCAGTTGCAGACCGAGTTTTCAGATGTATTCTCGCCCCTGCCCGGCCGCACCAACCTCATAGAGCACCACATTGAGATGCTCCCGGGGGTGGTAGTGCGTAGCCGCCCTTACAGTGGTGCTTGAAAGTTTGTGAACCCTTTAGAATTTTCTATATTTCTGCATAAATATGACCTAAAACATCATCAGATTTTCACACAAGTCCTAAAAGTAGATAAAGAGAACCCAGTTAAACAAATGAGACAAAAATATTATACTTGGTTATTTATTTATTGAGGAAAATGATCCAATATTGCATATCTGTGAGTGGCAAAAGTATGTGAACCTTTGCTTTCAGTATCTGGTGTGACCCCCTTGTGCAGCAATAACTGCAACTAAACGTTTCCGGTAACTGTTGATCAGTCCTGCACACCGGCTTGGAGGAATTTTAGCCCATTCCTCCGTACAGAACAGCTTCAACTCTGGGATGTTGGTGGGTTTCCTCACATGAACTGCTCGCTTCAGGTCCTTCCACAACATTTCGATTGGATTAAGGTCAGGATTTTGACTTGGCCATTCCAAAACATTAACTTTATTCTTCTTTAACCATTCTTTGTTAGAACGACTTGTGTGCTTAGGGTCGTTGTCTTGCTGCATGACCCATCTTCTCTTGAGATTCAGTTCATGAACAGATGGCCTGACATTTTTCTTTAGAATTCGCTGGTATAATTCAGAATTCATTGTTCCATCAATGATGGCAAGCCGTCCTGGTCCAGATGCAGCAAAACAGGCCCAAACCATGATACTACCACCACCATCTTTCACAGATGGGATAAGGTTCTTATCCTGGAATGCACGGTTTTCCTTTCTCCAAACATAACGCTTCTCATTTAAACCAAAAAGGTCTATTTTGGTCTCATCCATCCCAAAACATTTTTCCAATAGCCTTCTGGCTTGTCCACATGATCTTTAGCAAACTGCAGATGAGCAGCAATGTTCTTTTTGGAGAGCAGTGGCTTACTCCTTGCAACCCTGCCATGCACACCATTGTTGTTCAGTGTTCTCCTGATGGTGGACTCAGGAACATTAACATTAGCCAATGTGAGAGAGGCCTTCAGTTGCTTAGAAGTTCCCCTAGGGTCCTTTGTGACCTCGCCAACTATTACACGCCTTGCTCTTGGGATGATCTTTGTTGGTCAACCAATCCTGAGGACGGTAACAATGGTCTTGAATTTCCTCCATTTGTATACAATCTGTCTGACTGTGGATTGGTGGAGTCCAAACTCTTTAGAGATGGTTTTGTAACCTTTTCCAGCCTGATGAGCATCAACAACACTTTTTCTGAGGTCCTCAGAAATCTCCTTTGTTCATGCCATGATACACTTCTACAAACATGTGTTGTGAAGATCAGACTTTGATAGATCCCTGTTCTTTAAATAAAACAGGGTGCCCACTCACACCTGATTGTCATCCCATTGATTGAAAACACCTGACTCTAATTTCACCTTCAAATTAACTGCAAATCCTAGAGGTTCACATAGTTTTGCCACTCACAGACATGTAATATTGGATCATTTTCCTCAATAAATAAATGACCAAGTATAATATTTTTGTCTCATTTGTTTAACTGGGTTCTCTTTATCTACTTTTAGGACTTGTGTGAAAATCTGATGATGTTTTAGGTCATATTTATGCGGAAATATAGAAAATTCTAAAGGGTTCACAAACTTTCAAGCACCACTGTACAGGCTACCCGAACACAACAAAAAAGTAGTTCGGGAAGAACTCGAAGCCATGCTCGAAATGGGCATCATCGAGGAGTCCCACAGTGACTGGAGCAGCCCGGTGGTCTTGGCACCCAAGGCCGACGGGTCGGTCCGGTTCTGTGTAGACTATAGGAAAGTCAACGCGGTGTCTAAATTCGACGCGTACCCAATGCCTCATATTCATGAGTTGCTTGATCGACTAGGCACAGCTTGCTTTTACTCGACACTGGATTTAACAAAGGGCTATTGGCAGATCCCCTTTGACTCCATTATCCTGAGAAAAAATGGCCTTTTCCACACCGTTCGGCTTACACCAGTTTGTCACACTTCCTTTTGGGCTGTTTGGGGTGCCCGCTACGTTTCAGTGGCTGATGGATAGGGTCCTCCGCCCCCACACCACCTATGCGGCCGCCTACCTCGACGATATCATTATCTATAGTAATGACTGGCCGAGGCACCTCCAACATCTGAGGGCCGTCCTTCGGTCACTGAGGCGAGCGGGTCTCACAGCCAACCCAAAGAAGCATGCGATTGGGCGGGTGGAAGTACGGTATCTGGGCTTCCACTTGGGCAACGGGCAGGTGCGTCCCCAAATTAACAAGACAGCGGCAATTGCGGCCTGCCTGAGGCCCAAGACCAAAAAGGGGGTGAGACAGTTCTTGGGGCTGGCTGGCTATTATTGTAGGTTTATACCTAACTATTCGGACATCACCAGCCCGCTGACTGATCTGACTAAAAAGGGGGCACCAGATCCGGTCCAGTGGACGGAGCAATGCCAGCGGGCTTTTTCTGAGGTAAAGGCTGCACTGTGTGGGGGGCCACTTTTACACTCCCCTGACTTTTCTCTCCCCTTTATGTTACAGACAGATGCGTCGGACAGAGGGCTGGGAGCTGTTTTGTCCCAGGAGGTGGAGGGGGAGGACCACCCAGTGTTGTACATCAGTAGGAAGCTGTCGGTGCGTGAGGGGCGCTACAGCACCATTGAAAAGGAGTGCCTAGCGATCAAGTGGGCGGTCCTCGCCCTCCATTACTACCTGCTGGGATGCCCTTTCACCCTCTGTTTGGACCACACGCCCCTCCAGTGGCTCCACCACATGAAGGATGCCAACGCGTGGATCACCCGTTGGTATCTGGCACTCCAACCCTTCAACTTCAAGGTGATCCACAGGCCGGGGGCGCTGATGGCCGTGGTGGACTTTCTCTCCCGTCAAGGGGGGGGGAGTCGGCTGCAGGCCGGACGGCCGCCTGGCCTGAGTCGGGAGGTGGGGGTATGTGGCAGCGGGGGCATGGCCAAGCGTCGGTCTGTGACCGGAGGGTGGAGTCGGGGAAGGTAAGTAGCAGAATCACTGCACCTGAGGTTGATTAATGTGTTTGTGTGTCTTCCCCAGTCACCGCGCCCTATTTAAGGAAGAGGGTGAGAGCAGAGCGGGCTCTCTTCCCAACCAGACGACGGGAGTGTGTGTGTGTGTGTGTGTGTGTGTGTGTGTGTATATACATGTGTATAGTTAAAGCTGAAAAGCTAAAATAAACGGGTTTTGCGAACTCAGTTCTGGCCTGCCATCCTTCTGTGCTCCACCCACCCATCCAAACTGCTACAAATGGATAAAACTACTTTATATAGAACCATATGCTGAAATCATGACTAATCGTAATATATCCAAGGTCATTAAGATACAAAGAGGATATAGACAAGGAGATCCCCTATCCCCTCTACTGTTCATTATGGCTAGAACCACTGGCAATAGCAGTAAGAGCACACCAAAACGTAACAGGCATATCAATTGGACAGAGGGAACGCTGTCTGGCTCTATTTGCAGATGACGTAATAATATTTCTTAAAAAGATGGAAAAATCAATTCCTGAACTACTAGAACTCATTAATGCATTTGGAAAAATCTCAGGATATAAATTAAACAAATCAAAATCATCAATAATGTTCTTAAATCAATTAGAAAGTGAAAGTCCTCCTAAAATAGTCACTCAGTTTAAAATTATGGATTGATTTACATATCTAGGCATTCAAATTGTCCCACAACTTAAATATATTGTAGCTAGTGACTATGAACCATTAATGCAAGAAATCGCAAAGTTACTGGACGGGTGGACACCCATACCAATGTCACTAATAGGGAAAATAAACGTCCTTAAAATGAATATACTGCCTAAACTACTGTATTTGTTTCAAAATCTTCCACTTCCTCCTCCAAGTAACTTGTTCACTCAACTTAAAAGATTGTTTGTTAGATTTTTGTGGAATAACAGACGTCCCCAGACACGACTGTCGCTATTGTACTTACCATATGACAGAGGGGGACTCAAATGTCCCAGCCCACTCTGGTACTATTGGGCAGCACAATTAAGAACACTGTTGTTTTACTATACAGAGAGAGATGCTCCTCTCTGGAAAGAAATGGAGGAACTCCAGCTAAGTCTACCCCTCCCAATATATCTATACTCAGCAAGCACTAAAATCCTTAAAAAGAATACAGAAAATCCTATCGTGAAAAATATGATTGTAGTGTAGCATCAAGTTAAAAAATACCTGAGAGAAATGTCCTCTCTCTCTGTCTTCAGCCCAATATGGGGAAATGACTCCTTCCCTCCAGGTAAAACAGACGGGGGATTTAAATCTTGGGCCACTAAGGGGCTGGGAAAAATAGGAGATCTTTACAACTTGCAAAATGTGCTGATGACATTTGAAGAAATAGTCGATAAATTTAACATACCCCCCAATCATTTTTTTAAATATGTACAATTGAGAAATTCCATCAGAATACATCAAAATCAAACATTATGCATTCCTGAAATGTCTACCATAGAAAAATTAATGAATACAAATTGTTTAGGGAGAGGTTTAATTTCCAAAATTTATAAATGCCTGATAGACGGAAGTACAGAAACATCCACACGATGGCTGGGGGCATGGAGAGAGGATCTACAGGAGGACATCCCAATAGGAAAATGGGAGGAGGCATGTTCTAAAGCACAATCGAGAACTACTAACACCCGCCTGAAATTACTGCAATATAATTGGTTGATGCGAATGTATATCACCCCAGAAAAACTTAACAGATATAATAGCGCTATACCTGATTTAAATATACCTGTATTAAATGTGAGAAGGAAAAAGGTACATTTTTCCATTTTATTTGGCAATGTATAGAAATGCAAAAATTCTGGAAAGAAATAAAACAATGTATTCAAAATATTTTGTAGATTCAAATACCCTTAATCCCACAGTTTATAGGCTTATATCCAGATAATTTGAAGATTAAAAAATATCAACGAATATTTGTAGACTTAAGTGTGTTAATGGCAAAGAGAGTAATAGCCCTCTCATGGAAAAACACTAGAAAGCCAAGTGTAAGCAAGTGGTTCTCTGAACTATCTACAACTCTCCCCTTAGAGAAAATTACATATACAATAAAACATCAACAATATAATTTTCATCAGATCTGGGACCCCTTCATTTGCTATGTATTGAGAACAGATTTGTCACGTGTAATGGAAGAGCCCGGAGACGTGTAAACAGTGGCACTCTGCAATACGGCAGAAATACGCTTTTTTTTCCCCCTATTCAATAACTGAAATGGACAAACTAGGGCTGCGTACCGTGAAAATCGATTTGGTACAGGTCAAAAATACTGGATCATGAAGTACTGGTACTGTACCGATATAAATTTACACCAAGTACCTGCTTATTTTGTGACTGAAGATGCGTAAATCCTACCACAGAGATGAAAATTTAGCACTGGAAAAGACGTAAAATACTGTGCTGAAACTTGAAATCAGAGCCATCTTTGATTTGAGATCCTCTCGCCACAGTCTCATGAGACACTGAGAGAGCTTGGCTGATCCAGCGTTCTGATTGGTCAAAAAGACTCAAAATCAGGTCAGCCATTTTTCCTTTGCTGGCATTGGCAGTCTTTGCTGCTTTGTGTAATTTTGCCGCGTAAGTTAAAGGCTGCGGACTGCGCATAGTCTGTAGTACTCTAGTGTAGTCACTTCTCGCTGTGAGACAACTTATGACTTTTTGTCCCAAGTTAACTATAGTGTGAGACTGAGAGGGTGACTGAGAAGTGAGGTAGGAAACCTAGTTATGTTCGGTTTTCTTTGAATAAAGATACTGACAAGTTGTCAACAGTTTATTAATGTTTCTGTCATTATTAAAGAAGTTCAGAAGAATTTGTCAAATTGTTCAGGTACAGGTACAGGTCCGGACCTGTACCTAAACCTCTGTACCGGTACCTGTACCTGATGTTATGTTTAGGCACGCAGCCCTAGGACAAACATACTAACCTGATTCCCAACCAAGAACTGGAGTAATTTGGAGAGCGGGTGATGGGGTGGGGTTGGGGGCGGGGGTATGTTCGTTCAAGACATGCAACTGTATTTCTTTGTATTTTCCTATTCCTGTTGTCTTGTAATAAAAGCAATAAAAAAGAATGTTGGTAAAAAAAGCCTTACTAATTAGCAAAAGAAAAAAACAGCTGATTGCTTATGCAATCGAAACTGATGCAGGGTTTCCCCAGAAAAAAATATCAGAGTGGTGCTACTGATGCGGAGCCCAGCCCTTAAGGGCTAGCTGCTAGGGGGTTCCAGGGTCATGCTCCCCCAGAAAATTTTGAAATTAGAGACTTCAAATGGTGCACTCTGGTGGCATCTAGGGCTGATTTAGGACAATTCATTCATTTTTAGCACAATTCAACATTAAATTTGCTGATTTTTTACCTTGTCAAAATTTAAAGGGCAAAATTAGATTTGAAAAGAAAACACTGGAAACAGTTAATTCAGGGAAATATTTCAATTTATTGCACAACAAAAAATTCATAATATTGAACAATGTAGCAGCTGAAATTAAAATATTAGCAATATGGCTGTCAACTACAGACCTGCAACCCAACAGGCAAAAGTCACACACAAAAGCCTACAGTATAGTGCCAGGAACAGAATCAAGGTCAACTCATGCAACAACGCCATCTAGTGACCAGTGCCTAGAATGTGGTTTTATGTATGGTTGCAAATGGCAGTCAGTGCACGCAGCGAAACCCTTTATTTTCACTTTTGGGTTGAGTACCAGGATAATCTAGACTTATATATTAGAACATCTTCCTATTTCTATAGCTATTACTCATTTTGAGAGGGGAATAGGAGATATTTAGGTGTGGAAAGTACTCTGCATTGTTCAGTTTATGATATTGATTTTTTTTTTTTGGTGTGCAAGTGACAGTGTGGTGCTGGCATCGTACAGCGCGGCGGAGTGCAGCGTATCTGCACTTTGGGGAAAGCCCTGTGATGGGCGAATCCCGTCTAGTAGCTAAGCAGGTGTAAACACAAGGTATTGGAGTAGCACATACCTAACAAGCAGCAGATAAACAGAGTATTCAACAGATACAAGCAACAGAAAAACACAGTATACGAATCATGAAAACAATCAGCAAAACACAGAAAACTTAGCCTGCTCTAGAAGTCATGCATAACTCCTGTAGCCAATGACGAATGCACTCAACATTCATCTTTGGCTAAAAAACGATCTTTTTAGACAGCAAGAATTGCATTACTATGACAATGACCATTGCTTAATAGTATCTCTGTCAGTACTGTGTATGCATTGTCTAGCCAAGCAGGATTCGAATTATGAATTAATCTTTGTGGGGTCTCTTAAAAAAAAAAGAACAGTGCATGGATGCAACAAGTAAACATATAAATAAATAGCTTAACAGGTGCGCTTTCTGTGAGTGAGAGGCTACGTGCTTCGTTAGATTATACTTGCATGCACACAGAGTAGTCTTTTTTATTGTTTTTTGTTGTTGTTGAACATATTGTTTTTGCTATTTTCCTATAGCCTATGCTTTAAACAGAGGGAGAATGCATTCTACGAGTAGAAAGTAAAAGCCATTCTCTTATCATCATGCAGACAAAACAGACCAAAGTGGTCTGTTTTCAGCAGGCTGTGGTTGTGATCTTTTTCTTGAAAAGGATGAAACCAAGGTCAAGTGGTTCTTCTTCTGAAAGGATTAATGCATGTGTGTCTGTTAATGTTCACGAGATCTCAAAAGGACAGTTTGCGTGCATAGTGGCATGGTGGTACTGCATTCACGAGAGTATGCACCTAGCTGTAATGCATTCGGTGGCACGGTGGTGTAGTGGTTAGCACTGTCGCTGCGCAGCAAGAAGGTTCTGGGTTCGAGGCCAGTGGCCGATGGGGGCCTTTCTGTGTGGAGTTTGCATGTTCTCCCTATGTCTGCATGGGTTTCCCCCACAGTCCAAAGACATGCAGGTTAGGCTAAATGGTGACTCTAAATTGACCATACCTCACAGCTGGTCTTACTTTTCACTTTTGCTGGGACTTTCCTATCACAAATGACCTATCCTTTCTCATACAATACCATAACTCATCACTCAGCACTCTATCATATGCCTTCTCTAGGTCTACAAACACACAATGTAGCTTTCTCTGTACTTCTCCATTAACATTCTTAAAGCAAAAATTGCATCCGACGTACTCTTCCTTGGCATAAACCTGTACTGCTGTTCACAGATTGCTACCTCTCTTCTCAATCTCACCTTCAATACCCTTTCCCATGGCTTCATGGTGTGGCTCATCAATTTTATTCCTCTGTAATTACTGCAGCTCTGTACATCTCCCTTATTCTCATATATTGGGACTAGCACACTCTTTCTCCATTCATTTGGCATTTTCTCATTCTCTAGGATCTTATTCAACAATCTCGTGAGGAACTCCACAGCCGTCTCACCCAAACATCTCCAAGCCTCAATCGGGATACCATCTGGTCTGACTGCTTTCCTAGTCTTCATTCTTTTCATGGCTGCCCTCACCTCATCCTTACTAACCAACTCTGCTTCCTGATTTGCTGTCTCTAACAAATCTGACCTTTTCTGTCTTGGATTCTCCTCATTTAATAAATCCTTAAAGTACTCTTTCCACCTTCTTAATACACTCTTTTTGTTTGTCAGCACATTTCCATTTACATCTTTCATCACTCTTACGGTACCTGCTGTACATCTCTCGCTCCCCTGTTTCTCTGCCTAGCTAGTCTGTACAGGTCTTTCTCTCCTTCTTTGGTCTCCAGTCTTTCGTAGAACTCCTGGGATGCTTCTGCTTTCGCCTTCGCTACCACTCTTTTTGCCTTCTGTCTCGTCTCTCTGTGTAACCGCCTGCACTTCTTTGTTCCACCACCATGTCTCCTTCTCTTCCTTCCTCCTTCCCGATGACCACCCTAGCACCTTCCTTGCTGCCTCTCTTACTAGTACAGCAGTAGTATTCCAATCTTCTGGCAGACTTCCATTACCTCTCAATGCTCATCTTATTTCTTCCCTAAACTCCTTCTGATGTTCAACCTCTTTTAGTTTCCACCACTTAATCTTCGGTTCCATTATTTCACACTTCCTCTTTTCACTTTCAAGCTCATCCTACACACGACCACTTGATGTTGTCTAGCTACACTCTCCCCTGCCATCACTTTACAGTCTCCAATCTCCTTCAGGTTACCCCTTCTGCAGAGTATGTAGTCCACCTGTGTAGATCTTCCTCCACTCTTAAACATCACCCTGTGCTGCTCTTTCTTCTCGAAGTATGTATTGACTATTGCCAAATTCATCCTCTTTGAAAAATCAACCACCATTTGCCCTTCCACATTTCTCTCTCTTACACCATATCTGCCCATCACGTCCTCATCTCCTCTGTTTCCCTTGCCAACATGTCCGTTGAAATCTGCTCCTATCAGCATGCGCTCCTCCCTCGGTATACTTTCTACCACTTCATCCATCATTTCCTAGAAAGACTCTTTCTCTTCATTCTCACATCCAACCTGTGGGGCGTATACACACACAACATTGATTACCACTCCTTGAATCTCCAACTTCATGCCTATCACTATCTGACACCCTCTTCTCTTCATATCAATCACATTGTTGACCAACTCTCCCCTCAAAACAATACCAACACCATTGACTCCATACTAAAACAACTTGCATCCATCTCCAATGTTCTTGTCCTTTCTTCCTTTCCACCTTGTCTCCTGCACACACAAAATGTCCAACTTCCTTCTTTCCATCATACCTGCTAACTCTCTTGCTCTGCCAGTCAATGTTCCCACATTTAGTGTTCCTACCCTCAATTCTAAGCTCCTTCCCTTCTATCTTTCATGCTCTCTCCTAACATGCCTCCCCCCTCTCTTTCTCCTTCTCCGCTTTGGCGCAACAGTAGCAGACTTTCCACCGGCACCCTGTTGACCAACAGTACCAGAGGTGGTCGTTGTTAACCCGGGCCCCGACCAATCCGGTATGGTATTTCTATTTTCATTCCGCATGTTAGATTTGGCACAGTTTTACGCCGGATGCCCTTCCTGATGCAACCCTCTCCAATTTGTCCGGGCTTGGGACCGGCGCCATGAGTACACTTATGCACCCCCAGTGGCTGGATTCTTATTATTATTTAAGGATATTTGTCTGCTTTAACGTAAATATTACTCAGTATATTGAAGGAAAATGAGCTTTATTTGTGAATAAAATATAATGATGCTGTGTTTTTAGAGACCCCCACAAATATATGATTTTCCTGCTTTCATGGGAGCCACTCCTCATTCTATGGGAGCTCAGCTCCCACTGGCTCCCACATAACATGAACCATGTAACCAAGTTTAAACTTCCTAAAAGTGAAGTCTGTTGATTCATGGATTTTGTTGCCAGTAAAACTCACATGGTTACAGAAAATTTCTAATTATATTTTTAGAAGTAGAAGCCTTTATTTGTCACATATACAGTACAGCACAGTGAAATTCTTTCTCTGCATTTAGCCTATCTGAAGCAGTGAACGCATGCACAGACACACACATATACACACAGAGCAGTGAGGAGCTGTTCTCCAGCGCCTGGGGATTTTTTCAGAATTAAGAAGCCTTTATTTGATGGCTCTGCATTACCAAGGTAAATGGTGCACTAGTATGTCAGCTACGTCACAAGCGGATATCCGGTTTCAGTGCAAATGGCCCAGGGATAAGGTGACCAGATTTCTGAGAAAAAAAACCGGGGACATTTTCGGTTTGGCAAGTGAAAATATCATTAAAACATCTAATGTTTTCATCTTTGTAATAAAAAGGGAGGATATTTCTGGTTTTCATGTATTTTGATCATGCATTACATAAAAAGTGGGTCCTCACTGAGTGCACTGTAGGCTGATTCTGCAACTGCTTTCAGTTAACATTAATTAAAGACAATGTGAAAATCTCTGGGATGGGTACATAGTTTAGATTTATAGACTCTTAAATTGTAGGCTAACTGAAATAGATGTTTTCGACCCATGAAAGTAAATACATTAAATTAATTACCATATGCCACTAGTAATTGACAATGTATTTAAAAATATACAAAACACACAACACAATGTAAATAAACAGTTTACTTCAATCCAAGCAATTTCAAGGTGTGGCAACATATTATTATTATTATTATTATTCATCTCATCTCATCTCATTATCTCTAGCCGCTTTATCCTTCTACAGGGTCGCAGGCAAGCTGGAGCCTATCCCAGCTGACTACGGGCGAAAGGCGGGGTATTATTATTATTATTATTATTATTATTATTATTATTAAGGGATGAACAGCCATTCAGTGGTCCTGGTATCAGAACAGCCATTCAGTAGTCTTGATAATATAATGTAGAGTAAAAGCAGAAGAGATCATGAGCAAAATAGACAATAGTGCATGGTCAGAGGGTCTAGGTCCTGTTCAAGGTTCTGTGTTACTAGTGTAGTGGCCCATGGTGCAAACACTTTAGTCACCATCACATCACATTTTGTCCTAGCACATGTAAACTTTGGCTCATAAAGCTTCCTTGTTAGTTGTGCAGTGCAGTCCATAGATCTAAAACTGTGATTATGTTAGATTGTGTGGTATGCAAAGATACCCTGCTGCACAGCTAAATCTTACTCTACTTGAGAAGGCTCTACCCTTTTGAAGAATGTGATGACAGAGGGTACACCAGCACGGGCAATGATAGAAGATTTATGCTTCTTTGTCTGTTGGTGTTCTACCATTGCCGTTCTTCCTCCACTGCCAACTGAAAAAGAAGAATTGCAAAGGGTGAAGAAAGCCATTGCATCGTCATGACTTGGGCATCTAAATGGAAATTCTTTCAGTATGTTGTCATTAATATGGTGTAGCAAATCCCTGATGTGGGTGGAGTACAGAAGCACGGCAGGTGGGAACTGAAGTTCGTGCAAACTTTTGCTTTTAAAGATATATATAGCTTTTCAGCTCACTCACTCCCACATGCACACACACATGCATTCTGGTCAGGAGTCAGCTCTTCTCTGCTTTTCCCCCTCCTTTTATGCTCCATCCCTACAAAACAAACACACACACATACACACCCACATTAACTGACACCAGGTGTAATGACTTAGCCACTTACCTTCCCTGACCCCGCCCTCCATTCACAAACTGCCGCTTGGCCACGCCCCTGTTGCAACATACCCCCACCGGGGAGCCGTCCAGCCCGAAGCAGACTCCACCCCCCGACCGGACAGTAAGTCCGCCACCACCATCTGTGCCCCCAGCCTGTGGACCACCTCGAACTTAAATGGCTGGAGGGCGAGATACCAATGGGTGATCCATGCATTGGCATCCTTCATGTGGTGGAGCCACTGGAGGGGGGCGTGGTCCGAACAGAGAGTAAAAGGGTGCCCCAGCAGGTAGTATCAGAGGGCAAGGACTGCCCACTTGATGGCAAGACACTCTTTCTCGATGGGCGCTGTGTGAGACGGCTGCCTCTCCAGTAGCTCTGTAGTTTTTAGCTCTTTAAACCTCTTTTTTCTCTACCATTTTTTACTTTTCTGCTCTTCTTACGAAGACCTAGTGTGTTTTACTATATAACATGGATATATTTCTCCTGCCGCCGCCCCCCATTTTTGCCCCCTCCTTCCCCCCTTCCCCATATCTTATTCTTTTTATATTTGTATATGTAAATAATTTTATTTTAATTTATCTAGAAGTTTTCTCTATTTATTTTTTCTGTTTATCTGTAATGATGCTGCTGGAATCTTAATTTCCCTGAGGGAACCCGCCCAAAGGCTATCAATAAAGTTTTATCTAATCTAATCTACTTGCTTTCATGCATCAAGAGTTTACGGCTGATGTACAGCACGAGGCGCTCCTCACCTTCCACCTTCTGGGACAAAACGGCCCCCAGCCCTCTGTCCGATGCGTCAGTCTGAAAAATAAAGGGGAGAGAGAAGTCAGGGGAGTGCAAAAGTGGCCCCCACACAGTGCAGCTTTTACCTCAGAGAAAGCCTGTTGGTGCTGCTCCGTCCACTGGACCAGATCTGGAGCCCCCTTTTTAGTGAGGTCGGTTAAAGGGCTGGTGACATCCAAATAATTAGGTATAAACCTACAGTAATAGCCAGCCAGCCCCAGGAACCGTCTCACCTCCTTTTTGGTCTTGGGCCTCAGGCAGGTCGCAATCACTGCAGTCTTGTTAATTTGGGGACGCACCTGCCCATGACCCAAGTGGAACCCCAGATACCGTACTTCCACCCACCCAATTGCACACTTTTTCGGGTTAGCTGTGAGGCCCGCACGCCTCAGCGACTTTAGAACGGCCCTCAGATGTTCCAAGTGCTGCGGTCAATCATGGATGTAGATTATTATATCATCTAGATATGTGGCCATGTAGGCAGCGTGAGGGCAGAGGACTCTGTCCATAAGCCGCTGGAATGTAGTGGGCGCCCCAAACAACCCAAAAGTGAGCATGACAAATTGGTGTAATCCAAACAGTGTGGAAAAGGCCGTTTTCTCTCAGGATAGAGGAGTCAAGGAGATCTGTCAATATCCCTTTATTAGATCCAGTGTCGAATAAAAGCGAGCAGTGCCTAACTGATCAAGCAACTCATCAATGCAAGGCATTGGGTATCTGTCAAATTTAAACACCATGTTGACCTTTCTATAGTCCACACAAAACTGGACTGACCCATCAGTCTTGGGAACCAGGACCACTGGGCTGCTCCAGTCACTGTGGGACTCCTCGATTATGCCCATTTCGAGCATGGCCTTGAGGTCATCCTGAACCACCTTTTTCTTGTGTTCAGGCAAGTGGTAAGGGTGGCTACACACTACCACCCCCAGGGGCATTTCGATGTGGTGTTCTATGAGGTGGGTATGACCGGGAAGGGTCGAGAACATGTCGGAAAATTCCTTTTGCAACTTGGCCACCTCCATGCATTGGGCCGGTGAGAGGTGGTCTCCACAAGGGACCGGAGTGGTTCGAGATGTTATCTTTTTTACCTCCAGCCCCAGCTCCGCCTTCTCTGGGACTACCGACACCAATGCTACAGGGACCCCCTCATTCCAGCATTTTAAAAGGTTGAGGTGGTAGATTTGCAATGCCCCAGTCCTATCTATTTGCCTCACCTCATAGTCGATGTCCCTGACTCACCGTGTGACCTCAAAGGACCCTTGCCACTTGGCGATTAACTTAGAGCTCAGCATGGGTAATAATATGAGCACTTTGTCTCCCGGCGTGAACTCTTTAAGGTGTGTGCCCCTGTCATACAGCCGGATTTGACATTCTTGTGCCTGCCACAAATTCTCCTGGGTTAGGTGCATGAGGGTGTGAAGTTTTCTGCACAGGTCAAGAATATATTGAATTTCATTTTTGTTAGGCGAAGGCCCCTCTGCCCAGTTTTCTCATAGCACGTCCAAAATGCCATACGGCTTATGCCCATATAATAATTCAAATGGAGAAAACCCTGTGGAGGCTTGCGGGACCTCTCATACTGCAAATAACAGGGGCTTGAGCCACTTATCCCAATTACGTGCATCTTCACTTATGAATTTCCGGATTATGTTTTTGAGGGTTTGGTTAAAATGCTCCACTAAGCCATCCGTTTGTGGGTGATAGACACTGGTGCGGATAGACTTAATACCCAGTAACCCATACAGCTCGCACAGTGTGCATGACATAAATGTAGTGCCTTGGTCTGTCAGGATTTCTTTCGGAATCCTGACCCGGGAGATAATACAGAAGAGTGCTTCCGCAATACTGCATGCTGAGATATTGCAGAGAGGCACTGCTTCCGGATATTGCACTGCATAGTCCACCAGAACTAAAATAAAGTGATATCCTCGTGCTGACTGATTTAATGGCCCGACGAGATCCATCCTAATTTATTCAAACGGGGTCTCAATTAGAGGGAGAGGGCACAAAGGTGGTTTTGGAGTAGCCGTGGGATTTACTAATTGGCATTCACGGCACACTGCACACCACCGACGGACATCCTTGCGAATCCCTGGCCAATAGAACCGGGCCATTATTTGGGCTAGTGTTTTATCTTGCCCTAAGTGTCTAACCATGGGATTAAAGTGAACCGCATGGAATACGAGTTCCCTATGGCTCTTTGGGACTAATAATTGGGTTATTTGTTCACCAGTTTGAGTGTCCTGTGTCACTCAGTACAATCTATCTTTAATAATAGCAAAATAAGGGAAGGCCGGTGTCGCACTTGGTTGAAGAGTTTGACCATTGATTACTCTCACTTGGTCAAACGCATGCTGCAGAGTCTCGTCTTGCAAGTGCTCTAATGGGAAATCCTCAAGGGAATCCCTGAGAGAGGGAGGGGCAGGCTGCTCCTCACTCTGATGTGGTGCTGACATAGACAGCTCTGTGACAGCTTCTCCAGTCAACGTCACACCGGGATCTTCCCATGACCTACTAGTGCAGGACCCACTACGTGTTAAATATTCCATCAGCTTTTTAAACCCTGGCCAATCAGTACCCAAAATCAACGAGTGGGTGAGATGAGGATTAACCGCCACCTTTATTCTATGCATTTGGCCCTGGAATAGAATATGGACAGACACTAAGGGATAATTGTGAACATCCCCGTGCACACACAACACTTTCACCGCTTGTGCTCTCCCCAATGCCTCACCTTGCACCAGGAGTTGGTGAATTGAGGTCTGATTACAACCAGAATCCACCAAAGTGTGATATGTATCCCCTTGAACACTTACCAGTATGCAATACATTCTGGCCCAATCGGGGGCGGTCTCTGGCGCGTCATCGTCTTCTGCCCTCAGCCACTGCCGGCAGGCATCCCGGAGTTGTTGGCCAAATGCAAACAGTCGGCCGACCTCCTCCAGTATCAGCTTCCGGAACCGCTGGCGATGTTGTTCCGGGCAGCGGCCGACCCACTGCAAAATGGCCCTCTTGAGGTTGGAGTAGTTGAGCCGGCTGTCGGTAGGGAGCTGCTGCGCCTCGCCTGTCAGGAGTGGGAGGAAGTGAGCCATGCGCTGCTTGATTGGCCACCCCCACGCTTGGGCTGCTTGCTCAAAGAGAGTGATGAAGGCTTCGGGCTCGTCATGCGGGCCCATCTTCGTGAGGGTGACATGAGGGGAGTCCATGGTGGTAATGTTGGATGCCCCTGCCGATGCCAGCAAATGCCAGAATGCCTGGCGATCTTCCCGCTGGGCCAGCATCAAAGCTTCAAAGCGTTGTTCTTGGTCCTTCTGGAGGGCAGTCAGCACTTGATGCTGGTTCTGCTGGGCAGCAGCGAGGGCATGGACAAGCTCCATAATTGGGGAGGACTCCATGGGGTGGTTCCCTTCCGTACTTGCGTCCCAAGTTTTGGCACCACTATAGCGAATCCCTGATGTGGGTGGAGTACAGAAGCACGGCAGGCGAGAACTGAAGTTCATGCAAACTTTTATTTTTAAAGATATATATAGCCTTTCAGCTCACTCACTCCCACACGCGCGCACACATGCATTCTGGTCAAGAGTCAGCTCTTCTCTGCTTTCCCCTTCCTTTTATGCTCCATCCCTGCAACACACACACACACACACACACACACACACACACACACACACACACACACAAACACACACTAATTGACACCAGGTATAATGACTTAGCCACTTACCTTCTCTGACCCCGCCCTCCATTCACAAACTACCGCTTGGCCATGCCCCCATTGCCACAAATGGCATTTCCTTTTCTTGGAGTGAGCCATTGTTGCCACCTTCCCTTTCTATTCTTCTTACTCTCCTTATGTCACTCTTTGCACTCTTCTTGTTTGTACTGTTTGCATCCCTGGTATTTTTAAATCCATTGAGCATACAAATGATTCCCGATCTTCCATAGCCTAAATTGTATCCATAGCTGAATTGACAACCTCACCTAAATGAGTATCCTTAATCAAAATATGTAGTCTGCTACACACCACAACAAATTATACAGATAACTGAACACTTTGGTAACATTACCATAAGCCTACAACTTTACATAGCCAGCTACTCTGTGGAATAACACCCCAATTTGTGTGTAAGTTAGCTTATGTCATCGATCTGTTACAATTTTACCTCAGCTAGATTTCTGTTACAGCAATGTTACATCTAGCAACAACTTCAGTTGACTGATTGGCGCTGCACTGAGCTTTCTCCTGCTAGCATTGGCCACAGTTTACAGCTACGGTTTGTTAGGTCAACCGCTATATCCCAATACAGTGTGACAAGCAATGTTATGTCATATACAACATCGCAAAATGTAGCTTACACATTTAAAGTCTAAATAACCTAGATGACAAACAATGTCACTTAGGCCTACAAGAAAAGACTATGGTTCACCTGTCCAGTAGTGGATGAAGCAATCTGTCAAAGCTGAATGAATGACTTTCTAGCGTGCTGCTAAAAAGTTGTTCCTCAACTCCACCAATCAAAGTACTGGAAAGGCAATCACCAGAGGTGTTCTAGAACAGGGGTTCTCAACCTTTTCTGCTTTGAAGCCCACCTATTCATACTTGTACTGAATCGGGGCCCATTAAAAAAGATCCCAAATTATTTTGGCTCATCTATTTTACAACCCTGATTCCAAAAAAGTTGGGACAAAGTACAAATTGTACAACCCCGATTCCAAAAAAGTTGGGACAAAGTACAAATTGTAAATAAAAATGGAATGCAATAATTTACAAATCTCAAAAACTGATATTGTATTCACAATAGAACATAGACAACATATCAAATGTCGAAAGCGAGACATTTTGAAATTTCATGCCAAATATTGGCTCATTTGAAATTTCATGACAGCAACACATCTCAAAAAAGTTGGGACAGGGGCAATAAGAGGCTGGAAAAGTTAAAGGTACAAAAAAGGAACAGCTGGAGGACCAAATTGCAACTCATTAGGTCAATTGGCAATAGGTCATTAACATGACTGGGTATAAAAAGAGCATCTTGGAGTGGCAGCAGCTCTCAGAAGTAAAGATGGGAAGAGGATCACCAATCCCCCTAATTCTGCGCCGACAAATAGTGGAGCAATATCAGAAAGGAGTTCGACAGTGTAAAATTGCAAAGAGTTTGAACATATCATCATCTACAGTGCATATCATCATCAAAAGGTTCAGAGAATCTGGAAGAATCTCTGTGTGTATGGGTCAAGGCCAGAAAACCATACTGGGTGCCCGTGATCTTCGGGCCCTTAGACGGCACTGCATCACATACAGGCATGCTTCTGTATTGGAAATCACAAAATGGGCTCAGGAATATTTCCAGAGAACATTATCTGTGAACACAATTCACCGTGCCATCCGCTGTTGCCAGCTAAAACTGTATAGTTCAAAGAAGAAGCCGTATCTAAAGATGATCCAGAAGCGCAGACGTCTTCTCTGGGCCAAGGCTCATTTAAAATGGACTGTGGCAAAGTGGAAAACTGTTCTGTGGTCAGACGAATCAAAATTTGAAGTTCTTTATGGAAATCAGGGACGCCGTGTCATTCGGACTAAAGAGGAGAAGGACAACCCAAGTTGTTATCAGTGCTCAGTTCAGAAGCCTGCATCTCTGATAGTATGGGGTTGCATTAGTGCGTGTGGCATGGGCAGCTTACACATCTGGAAAGACACCATCAATGCTGAAAGGTATATCCAGGTTCTAGAGCAACATATGCTCCCATCCAGATGACGTCTCTTTCAGGGAAGACCTTGCATTTTCCAACATGACAATGCCAAACCACATACTGCATCAATTACAGCATCATGGCTGCGTAGAAGAAGGGTCCGGGTACTGAACTGGCCAGCCTGCAGTCCAGATCTTTCACCCATAGAAAACATTTGGCGCATCATAAAATGGAAGATACGACAAAAAAGACCTAAGACAGTTGAGCAACTAGAATCCTACATTAGACAAGAATGGGTTAACATTCCTATCCCTAAACTTGAGCAACTTGTCTCCTCAGTCCCCAGACGTTTACAGACTGTTGTAAAGAGAAAAGGGGATGTCTCACAGTGGTAAACATGGCCTTGTCCCAACTTTTTTGAGATGTGTTGTTGACATGAAATTTAAAATCGCCTAATTTTTCTCTTTAAATGATACATTTTCTCAGTTTAAACATTTGATGTGTCATCTATGTTCTATTCTGAATAAAATATGGAATTTTGAAACTTCCACATCATTGCATTCCGTTTTTATTTACAATTCGTACTTTGTCCCAACTTTTTTGGAATCAGGGTTGTAAATAAAAACAGAATGCAATGATGTGGAAGTTTCAAAATTCCATATTTTATTCAGAATAGAACATAGATGACATATCAAATGTTTAAACTGAGAAAATGTATCATTTAAAGAGAAAAATTAGGCGATTTTAAATTTCATGTCAACAACACATCTCAAAAAAGTTGGGACAAGGCCATGTTTACCACTGTGAGACATCCCCTTTTCTCTTTACAACAGTCTGTAAATGTCTGGGGACTGAGGAGACAAGTTGCTCAAGTTTAGGGATAGGAATGTTAACCCATTGTCTAATGGAGGATTCTAGTTGCTCAACTGTCTTAGGTCTTTTTTGTCGTATCTTCCATTTTATGATGCACCAAATGTTTTCTATGGGTGAAAGATCCGGACTGCAGGCTGGCCAGTTCAGTACCCGGACCCCTCTTCTATGCAGCCATGATGCTGTAATTGATGCAGTATGTGGTTTGGCATTGTCATGTTGGAAAATGCAAGGTCTTCCCTGAAAGAGACATCGTCTGGATGGGAGCATATGTTGCTCTAGAACCTGGATATACCTTTCAGCATTGATGGTGTCTTTCCAGATGTGTAAGCTGCCCATGCCACACGCACTAATGCAACCCCATACTATCAGAGATGCAGGCTTCTGAACTGAGCACTGATAACAACTTGGGTCGTCCTTCTCCTCTTTAGTCCGAATGACACGGCGTCCCTGATTTCCATAAAGAACTTCAAATTTTGATTCGTCTGACCACAGAACAGTTTTCCACTTTGCCACAGTCCATTTTAAATGAGCCTTGGCCCAGAGAAGACGTCTGCGCTTCTGGATCACGTTTAGATACGGCTTCTTCTTTGAACTATAGAGTTTTAGCTGGCAACAGCGGATGGCACGGTGAATTGTGTTCACAGATAATGTTCTCTGGAAATATTCCTGAGCCCATTTTGTGATTTCCAATACAGAAGCATGTATGTGATGCAGTGCCGTCTAAAGGCCCAAAGATCACGGGCACCCAGTGTGGTTTTCTGGCCTTGACCCTTACGCACAGAGATTCTTCCAGATTCTCTGAATCTTTTGATGATATTATGCACTGTAGATGATGATATGTTCAAACTCTTTGCAATTTTACACTGTTGAACTCCTTTCTGATATTGCTCCACTATTTGTCGGCGCAGAATTAGGGGGATTGGTGATCCTCTTCCCATCTTTACTTCTGAGAGCCGCTGCCACTCCAAGATGCTCTTTTTATACCCAGTCATGTTAATGACCTATTTCCAATTGACCTAATGAGTTGCTATTTGGTCCTCCAGCTGTTCCTTTTTTGTACCTTTAACTTTTCCAGCCTCTTATTGCCCTGTCCCAACTTTTTTGAGATGTGTTGTTGTCATGAAATTTCAAATGAGCCAATATTTGGCATGAAATTTCAAAATGTCTCACTTTCGACATTTGATATGTTGCCTATGTTCTATTGTGAATACAGTATCAGTTTTTGAGATTTGTAAATTATTGCATTCCGTTTTTATTTACAATTTGTACTTTGTCCCAACTTTTTTGGAATTGGGGTTGTATTAGAATCTAATAATCTATTGTAAAGTGTATTAACAAAATGCAACATCATTCCGTGTTACAGATGGGAATTAAATCAATGCAATAAAAAATAATTTTTAGACTGTAGGTATTGTATTTAAAACTGTATGGATGTGCCAGAAGCCAAACCATGTATGCAGGTCATTCTCCGTCAAAAGGGATTAATGATCCAAAAGTGGAGTCTGGTCCATTAACACAAGAACTTATTGCCATGTTTGTGTACAGCAAACAAGCAAGTTATTAAAACCAAGAAGTACACTCAAAAGAAGTGGCTATAGAAACCACTCAATGGGATTAGATCTTTACACACTAACAAAGAAGGATTTTTCCCCATGAAAGAAAAATTTACTAGCTAACTTTGACATTAGTAGAATAAATTTGATCATGTTGTAGCTGTAACTACAAAGACAACAGTTATGCATACTATTAATTAACTTAATGTGAAGATAATTAACAGATAATCAACATATTTTAAGTTTTTTTAATATTGTGTATATTTTTAGTCTTTTGTATTTGTAATTATTTGTATATATACACATGCATGACCCCACCAGCTCTGCTGATCAACTAATCATGTTTAAATAAAGTCATTTGTTCATGAGTTAGAAAATGATCCATTCATTGAGTTCCCCGACATCTCAAACTACCTGGTGCTGCAGATATCGTTCTACATTGACACACAGATGAATCCTGGAAGAGCATGGAGGAGTACAGCTTTTTATATGTGGCTGGGTTAAAGCTCTGGGGATCAGGACACTGCAAGATAAATCCTGTATCATTTTTGCCCGGGCAAATAGGAGTTTCTGGGCTTTTTGTACGCGTCTTTGCGATGGTTGGTAGGTCAAGTCAAGTTTATTTCTATAGCGCTTTTAACAATAGACATTGTCGCAAAGCAGCTTTACAGAATTTGAATGACTTTAAGCATAAGCTAATTTTATCCCTAATCTATCCCCACTGAGCAAGCCTGTGGCAATGGTGGCAAGGAAAAACTCCCTCAGACAACATGAGGAAGAAACCTCGAGAGGAACCAGACTCAAAAGGGAACCCATCCTCATCTGGGTGATAACAGACAACATGATTATAACATTAACAGTTTTAACATGAAGTCAGTTTCGTTGATGTTATAACTCTTCACTGATGGAAACGTGAGTGCAAAACTGTTCATGACAACTGCAGTCCTAAAGTTAGCAAGTCAACTGTAGTCCTCAGCTGTAAGAGCATTACTGTAAGTGTCCAGAGTGGTAGGTGGTTGGACTCTACAAGTTTTAGTACTGGGTGTAAACAAACCACAGCTGCTCAATTCCCAATCCTCCCTGCTCTTGTCTTCCAGCAGGCATCACAGAACCATATAATTTACCCACAACGTATTTATTTATATCTCTCTCTCTCTCTGTGCGCGTGTGTGTGCATGCACGCGGGGATTAAATGTAGAGGAGGAATGTGACAAAAAGGCTTGTTCATCTTAATTTACCCACAAATGTATTTATTCTACTTGAAAAGTGTTTGGCAAACCAGCTACTGGATTTGGGACACAACGACATCCTGAACTATTTAGTATTTGGCTTCAAACTTGAAAAAAATTGCGGCCCACTAGATGGCGCTTCACAGCCCACTAACGGGCCACGGCCCAATGGTTGAGAAACACTGTTCTAGAACATCTCTGCTATCGGCCTAAGCTTGTCTTAATGTGATCCACAAAACACTACACAAAGCGTCTGCTGAATTCTGGTAAATGTTTTGGTCTGTTTTTTTTTTTCCTGGGTCTGTTGGTCATGGTTAAAAATAAGGGACAGCTCCTGCCAGGGACAGGCCACCAAAAATGGGGACTGTCCCCAGAAAACGAGGACGTCTGGTCACCATAGTTTTGTTTTGCTTGAAGAAAGCTAACCTCTGTCCCAGGATATTGGTGGGCTTCTACCGTTATACCACTGAGCACATACTCGTGAACTGCACCTCAGTACGGTATGGCAACTGCTCCATATTAGACCATAAAGCAATCCAGCAGGTGGTGAAAATGGCCCAACAGATTACCGGCTCTCAGTTACCCTCCACTGAGAACATTTATTACAAGTGATGCTAAGGCAGGGCGAGTAACATCATCAAGGATGCCACCCACCCTAGCCATGCACTTTTCTCCCTCATCCCATCTGGCAGACATTACAGGAGTCTCCGCTCCCTGACCAGCAGGCTCAGGAGGAGCTTCTTCCCTGAGGTGGTGACCATGCTGAACTCCACACCACCACTCTGCCAGCATCACTGCACTCATCCTGCACTACTCACACAGTACTTTAACATGCCATTTACACGAAACGGACCACTTACATTGTTGCACAGACTCACACTTTATTGTACATTTAAGTAACTGTACATGTGTGTTACATACTGCTAACTGTACATACAACCCTACGTACTCTCTAATCCTGTCCACCTTCCCTCTGTAAATGTGCATTTGAATAGTTACAAACTTGTATATTGTAACTCTCCACTGTGCATCACTGTGCTGCAGTACTTGGCACTTATCTGTAAATAATACTGTATTTTGCACTTCTGGTTAGATGCTAACTGCATTTCATTGTGCAGAGTACAGGTACAAAGCCAATGACAATAAAGTTGAGTCTAATCTAATATATGAACATACATTAATATTAAATAACAATGTAGGGATTTGTACTTTATTTGTCAATACACATTTGTAGTACCTTGTTGATTTAATGATTACTGTATTAAGACTATTTAACAAACAACGTAAAGCAATATTATCTCATTAAATAGAAGGTAAAATAAAATTTCATGAAACAGTTTTAATTATAGAAAGACAAAGAAAAATTCGAATAAACTATTTTTGCTACACCGGATGTCATTTGATGAGCAGGAAGTGACCATTTAACCAGCTGACAAAAGCGGAAGTGCACCGTTAAAGTTTGTTCTCAGTCGCTGCTAATTTATTAAGTTTAATTTGAATTAATTCAAAACCCCTACAGATTTTTATTATTTTATTTTATTTTTAATTGAAGTAATAGCAAACGTAGAAGAAAAATAACTAAACACGCTAATTCCAAATCAGGAAGTGTCAAAGACTAAACACAGTTACAAAAAACACATAATAAAACATAATTAAAAAACACAAGTAACGTTTTTTTAAGGAAAGCGGGTACTATTGGAGGCTAATGCAAAATTGACAGTGTTATTCAAAAGAATGTTTTATTTGTTATTAAAATTAGAATGTGCAAAAAGCAAAAGCTTCTTTTTAGAAACTAAAAATAATGAATGAATTTTTAATGTTCAGTAGTATTTATGTATAAATCATTCACATAGATAATTATACTGTTTATATATCTAAGATGTGACGTTTCAGTATCGACTGTCCAGCTCTGTATCGTTAAAGAGTAGTGACATACGTGGCCACCAGAGGGCGATGTCTGCTCAAAGACATGTTTGTTTGTTTAATACAAACTCTGATTTTTAACTCATTAACACATTGTTTCTCAGTCCTGCTCCTGGAACTCCCCTATCCTTCAGTTCTTCTATCTATCCTTGCTCCAAACACACCTGAAGGTGTGCTCAGGTAAACAAATATACCACTGATGAGTTCAGTCAGGGCGGCACGGTGGTGTAGTGGTTAGCGCTGTCGCCTCACAGCAAGAAGGTCCTGGGTTCGAGCCCCGGGGCCGGCGGGGGCCTTTCTGTGTGGAGTTTGCATGTTCTCCCCGTGTCCGCGTGGGTTTCCTCCGGGTGCTCCGGTTTCCCCCACAGTCCAAAGACATGCAGGTTAGGTTAACTGGTGACTCTAAATTGACCGTAGGTGTGAATGTGAGTGTGAATGGTTGTCTGTGTCTATGTGTCAGCCCTGTGATGACCTGGCGACTTGTCCAGGGTGTACCCCGCCTTTCGCCCGTAGTCAGCTGGGATAGGCTCCAGCTTGCCTGCGACCCTGTAGAAGGATAAAGCGGCTAGAGATAATGAGATGAGATGAGATGAGATGAGTTCAGTCAGGGTGGCACGGTGGTGTAGTGGTTAGCGCTGTCGCCTCACAGCAAGAAGTTCGAGCCCCGGGGCCGGCGAGGGCCTTTCTGTGCGGAGTTTGCATGTTCTCCCCGTGTCCGCATGGGTTTCCTCCGGGTGCTCCGGTTTCCCCCACAGTCCAAAGACATGCAGGTTAGGTTAACTGGTGACTCTAAATTGACCGTAGGTGTGAATGGTTGTCTGTGTCTATGTGTCAGCCCTGTGATGACCTGGCGACTTGTCCAGGGTGTACCCCGCCTTTCGCCCATAGTCAGCTGGGATAGGCTCCAGCTTGCCTGCGACCCTGTAGAAGGATAAAGCGGCTAGAGATAATGAGATGAGATGAGATGAGTTCAGTCAGGGCGGCACGGTGGTGTAGTGGTTAGCGCTGTCGCCTCACAGCAAGAAGGTCTGGGTTCGAGCCCCATGGCCGGCGAGGGCCTTTCTGTGTGGAGTTTGCATGTTCTCCCCGTGTCCGCGTGGGTTTCCTCCGGGTGCTCCGGTTTCCCCCACAGTCCAAAGACATGCAGGTTAGGTTAACTGGTGACTATAAATTGACCGTAGGTGTGAATGTGAGTGTGAATGGTTGTCTGTGTCTATGTGTCAGCCCTGTGATGACCTGGCGACTTGTCCAGGGTGTACCCCGCCTTTCGCCCGTAGTCAGCTGGGATAGGCTCCAGCTTGCCTGCGACCCTGTAGAACAGGATAAAGCGGCTAGAGATAATGAGATGAGATGAGATGAGTTCAGTCAGGTGGGTAGAGCAGAAAAAGTGTTCTACCTTAAAACATTTCCAAAGCTGAGAAAGTGTTAGCGTGAGCAGTTCCGTAGTCTGATGGCTTGTGGGTAGAAACCATCTGTGAAACTGCTGGTTCGAGTCTGGCTGCTCCTTTACCTCCTGCCAAACAGCAACAGTGTGAAAATCTGTGCATAAATTAGAAGAACAACAACAACTTTATGCATCACGTACACTTAAGCACAGTCCTCTCTGCATTTAACCTATCTGAACCAGGAAACACACACACACACAAGTGAGCAATGAGCACACACACACATACCCAGAGCAGTGGCAGCTATGCTACAGCGCCTGGGGAGCAGTTAAGGGTGGCACTTCAGCCCAAGGCTGCCCCACGTTAACCTAACCGCATGTCTTTGAACTGTGGAGGCACCCAGAGGAAATTATTAGTTAACCACAGTTTGTGTACTTGGTCATTTTATGCTAAAACATAACTCTGTAACTTTCAGCCTTGTTACTCATTTAAGAGCAAAATGCAGCCAGTGTTAACAAAGAAACCCAGGGGAAGAAAGTATGTGTGATGGGTTAACACATCTAAATGGTTAAAAGCATGTAGATTCAATGCTGGAAATGATACTGAGTGAACTTTGATGAATTGACACTAATCCATTTACTTGAGCTGGGCATTAATACTGGACTATGATCAGCTTTTTATAACATTTATGTCATTCATGTGCCTTATACAAGCTAGAATCAAATCAAATCAAGTTTATTTGTACAGCGCTTTTAACAATAAACATTGTCGCAAAGCAGCTTTACAGAATTTGAACGACTTAAAACATGAGCTAATTTTATCCCTAATCTATCCCCTCTATCCATTTTTTCCCTTAGTACAGGTTCCACATTTGAGGTGGGATGTTATGAAAGAATTATACAACCATGAATTTAAAAACCAAAGGACCAAGCTTGGAAGATACTGGGTTAGAAAGACTACGTGATTTCTTTCTTTGGGTGGCATGGTGGTGCAGTGGTTAGCACTGTTGCCTCACAGCAAGAAGGTTCCAAGTTTGAACCTCACAGCTGACAGGAGCCTTTCTGTGTGGAGTTTGCGTGTTCTCCTCGTGTCTGCATGGGTTTCTTCTGAGTGCTCCAGTTTCCTCCACAGTCCAAAGACATGTGGATTAGGTAAAAATACCCAGCCACTGGGTTTGTACAAGACAGTGCATACTTAGTGCTGGTCCCAAGCCCAGATAAACTGGGGAGGGTTGTGTCAGGAAGGGCATCCAGTGTAAAAACCTATGCCAAATTTGAAGGCCCAAACTTAGGGTGACCAGACGTCCCAGTTTTACCGGGACAGTCCCGATTTGGGGTTGTGTGTCCCGAGTCCCGACAAAAGTCTGTCGGGACACGGATATGTCCCGGTTTTTGCCACTCGCGATGTTTGCGACTGAGCAGCATGGGAATCATTAGCGGAGAAATGCCTGCATTTACTATTTTGATGAATTGACAGGAATCGCAAACTTTCCTGGTTACTGCCCCCTGGCCCTGTGGCATGGATGTTTATTTAGCCACATTATTCCAGACAACAGAACGTGTTGCCATGCAACAATAAAATAAACATTAACTGGCGCGAATGTTCTTTGTCTAGCAGCTAGCAGCAGTAATGCCGCAGCAATTATGCCGAAAAGAAAATGTACCTTTTCCAAAGATTTACAGGGCACCTACCCCTTCCTCCGAGAGGTGCAGAACAATGCGCACGAAGCCTACTGCACACACTGTAAGTGCTTTGTTCTTGTACTGAGTTGGGTAGCCTATGTTGCAAATGCTGTGCGCTCCTGTGGGGGCTTTCCTCGGGCTGTCTCCCCTCTCCTCCTTTATTGCTGAGAGAGGCCCTTCATATAATCTTTTTTTATTCACCTTGTTATCCCGAGATAACGACATAATTAATTCAGGATCTCGAGAAAACAACACAACTAATTCGAGATCTTGAGAAAATAAAACCATTATTCCGTGATCTCGAGAAAACAAAACAATTATTTCATGATCTCAGCTGGATCACTGTATCTCCATCGGTAGAGACGAAGCCGGGCCAGTCTTCTGCGGAGGTGCCGCGGACTAATTTTGAAATTATCCCTTATTAAAAGACTTAATGCAATCTCTCCCTGTGTCAACCCCTTATCAAAATATTGCCTTATTAGGTGATCGATTATTCCAGACATTCTAATGACCAAAGTTGCGTCTATACAGAATGAGAAATAGCCCCAAAGTCGCATATCACAAGTCTCTTGGCGTACCTGAATGAACCATTCCTCAGCTGTTTACTCGAGATCATGGAATAATTGTTTTGTTTTCTCGAGATCTCGGAATAACGGTTTTGTTTTCTCGAGATCTCGAATTAGTTGTGTTGTTTTCTCGAGATCCTGAATTAATTATGTCGTTATCTCGGGATAACAAGGTGAATAAAAAAAAGGATTATATGAACGGCCTCTCGGCTTCCGTAGTATATATTCTCAAATCACTTGTCTCTTTTTTGTTTCTGTTTAACATACCATTCTGACAGTTTGGCCATATTGAACAGCTTGTTGCACCTTCCATTAAAGTGTTCACTTTTGTACACATCTTCTTGCTTTATTCATTCAGTTGTGGGGAATGGTTAGTAAGGTTGATTCTGACCTAGGCTATGTTGAGGTCACATATCTACTTTTTAAGTTCATGCTATAGTGCATACAATTTTAGAGATATAGCCTACATGTGCATATGCATTCTTCTTGGTGTTCTCACAAACAGGTGAAATAAATCAGTTTAAATTTGGCCTATGGACATAGCCTGGCCTATTCTCAGCCATTACAAAATCTGTTGTCTGACCATAATTTAACTGATCTGTATACCACTATGCTACTAGATAACAAAATGCCTGTTTGTTTTATTTCATGTGAGATGTTGATAAATGTGAGCTTCAACAAAATGATAAGAGCACCTCTCTGAGTGTCACGTTTACGTAAAAAAAAGGTGTGCGAGCACGAGCATGGTCGCGCGCAAAAGTGTCCCGGTTTCAGACTAGGGAAATCTGGTCACCCTACCCAAACTGGTTATTTACCTTCTGAAAATAAAGTCATTATTATGTTTCTTTCTTTAATTTGAAAACTGCAAAAAGACCAGGCAACTTTATTCCAATCTTGCAACAACCTGTCTAGTTTCAGCAAACCTGTACTCACTGGAACCTCAGATTTCTGTTCTTGGCTGACAAGAGTGGAACCCAATGAGATGTTCTGCTGTTGTAGCCCATCTGCCTTAATGTGCTGCATGTTCAGAATTGCTTTTCTACTCACCACGGATGTAAAGAGTGGTTATTTGAGTTACTAAATCCTTCCTGTCAGCTTGACCTGACCTCCTCCTGATTGCTCTCATCCTCTAGAACTCATGCTCATTATATGTTTCTTTTGTTTTTTTGCACTGTTTTGAGTAAACTCAATAGATGTTAAAATCTAAACAGATCAACAGTCTCTGAAATGCTTAAACCAGCCTGCCTGTCACAAAAACATTCCATGGCCAGAAATCAGAGATTGCATTTCCCCCCTAGGTTGGTGTTTCATGGAATATTAACTGAAGTTCTTTACTTGTATCTGCATGATTGGATAATTGTAGTGTAGATAAATATAGGCTAATCTGTAATGTGACTTTTTTGTGATGTCATTCAGTCTCGGAAGGACAACACTGCAAGGTTTAAGTGAAGCAAAAACGTTTATTGTACCCAGTACAGAAATAATGCTTAATAGTGGATGTAAAGGTTACCCTTAAACCCAATGCTCATCGCTGTCATTGTCGGCTGTCCATTGCTAGCAACGATGACTGCTTCATTAGGATGCAGAGAAATGCAGATGGGCTGCGAGACCCACACCAGAACGAAAGAGTGGTGGCACGAATGGCCTGGCTGAGCTGCCATGGAATGTCTGGTTTTGTGAGCCCTCGTATACTCCCTTTGACACTTGTCTTCAATTGTGGACACTGAGCTTTTAATTATGCTTTGCCATGTCGATCTATCTGAGGCATCCCTTTCCCATGTCTGATTGATAATTCTGGCCTTTTTCATGTTCCTCTTCAAGACATCTTTGTACCTCAGTTTCTGTCCTCCTTGTCTCCTCTTTCCGAGGTTCAGTTCTGTGTAGAAAATGGCTTTGGGTAGTCATGTGTCAGGCATGCACCAGATATGTCCAGCCTAATGAAGTTGGGAGGCTGTGATCAGGGTTTCCAGGCTTACTGTACTGGCTCGCCTGAGGACTTCTACATTGGGGACCTTGTCCTGCCATGTTATTTTGAGGATTTGATGCAGGTGTCGGAATTGTAGCCTGGTCAGTTTCTTGAAATGTTTATGGTAGAGTGTCATGCATTCAGTGGCATAAAGCAGAGATGGTAAGACTGAAGCATTATATACTTTCAACTTGGTGGTTCTTTTGATGTCATGATGAGACCATAGTTGCTCTTGTAATGCACTGAAGGCTTTGGGGACAGCTTGAATCCTGTGGTCTACCTACAAGTCTGATGAGTTTGTGTTGGTAACTGCACTGCCTAGATACATGAAACTCCCAGAACTCCTAAGAGGCATTCCATTGACCAAAACAACTTTGTTTGGCCTTGCTTGTGGCTCAGGTGAGGGTTGGAAGAGGAGTTCTGTTTTCATGGTATTGATTTTCAACCCAAAGAGGATTGCAGCTAAGGCAAAGCGATCAACGATTTACTGCATGTCATCCAAATCTGTTGCAACAAATGCAGAGTCATCTGCATACAGCAGTTCTCATGCAAATTTGCCAAGTTTTGTTTGAGGACTTGAGTCTGGCAAGATTGAACGGTTTGCCTTCCGATCGAGTACTGATGTAGACTCCTTTATCTACAGTGGTACTTGAAAGTTTGTGAACCCTTTAGAATTTTCTATATTTCTGCATAAATGTGACCTAAAACATCATTAGATTTTCACACAAGTCCTAAAAGTAAATAAAGAGAACCCAGTTAAACAAATGAGACAAAAATATTATACTTGGTCATTTATTTATTGAGGAAAATGATCCAGTATTACACATCTGTGAGTGGTAAAAGTACAATGGTGCTTGAAAGCTTGTGAACCCTTTAGAATTTTCTATATTTCTGCATAAATATGACCTAAAACATCATCAGGTTTTCACACAAGTCCTAAAGGTAGATAAAAAGAACCCAGTTAAACAAATGAGACAAAAATATTATACTTGGTCATTTATTTATTGAGGAAAATGATTCAATATTACATATCTGTGAGTGGCAAAAGTATGTGAACCTCTAGGATTAGCAGTTAATTTGAAGGTGAAATTAGAGTCAGGTGCATTCAATCAATGGGATGACAATCAGGTGTAAGTGGGCACCCTGTTTTATTTAAAGAACAGGGATCTATCAAAGTCTGATCTTCACAACACGTTTGTGGAAGTGTATCATGGCACAAACAAAGGAGTTTTCTGAGGACCTCAGAAAAAGCATTGTTGATGCTCATCAGGCTGAAAAAGGTTACAAAACCATCTCTAAAGAGTTTGGACTCCAACAATCCACAGTCAGACAGATTATGTACAGATGAAGGAGATTCAAGACCATTGTTACCCTCCCCAGGAGTGGTCAACCAATAAAGATCACTCCAAGAGCAAGGCGTGTAATAGTCAGCGAGGTCACAAAGGACCCCAGGGTAACTTCTAAGCAACTGAAGGCCTATCTCACATTGGCTAATGTTAATGTTCATGAGTCCACCATCAGGAGAACACTGAACAACAATGGTATGCATGGCAGGGTTGCAAGGAGAAAGCCACTGCTCTCCAAAAAGAACATTGCTGCTCATCTGCAGTTTGCTAAAGATCACATGGACAAGCCAGAAGGCTATTGGAAAAAATGTTTTGTGAACGGATTAGACCAAAATAGAACATTTTGGTTTAAATGAGAAGTGTTATGTTTGAAGAAAGTAAAACACTGCATTCCGGCATAAGAACCTTATCCCATCTGTGAAACTTGGTGGTAGTAGTATCATGGTTTGGGCCTGTTTTGCTGCATCTGGGCCAGGACGGCTTGCCATTATTGATGGAACAATGAATTCTGAATTATACCAGCAAATTTTAAAGGAAAATGTCATGACATCTGTCCATGAACTGAATCTCAAGAGAAGGTGGGTCATGCAGCAAGACAACGACCCTAAGCACACAAGTCGTTCTACCAAAGAATGGTTAAAGAAGAATAAAGTTAATGTTTTGAATGGCCAAGTCAAAGTCCTGATCTTAATCCAATCGAAATGTTGTGGAAGGACCTGAAGCGAGCAGTTCATGTGAGGAAACCCATCAACATCCCAGAGTTGAAGCTGTTCTGTCAGGAGGAATGGGCTAAAATTCCTCCAAGCCAGTGTGCAGGACTATCAACAGTTACTGGAAATGTTTAGTTGCAGTTATTGCTGCACAAGGGGGTCACACCAGACACTGAAAGCAAAGGTTCACATACTTTTGCCACTCACAGATATGTAATATTGGATCATTTTCCTCAATAAATAAATGACCAAGTATAATATTTTTGCCTCATTTGTTTAACTGGGTTCTCTTTATCTACTTTTAGGACTTGTGTGAAAATCTGATGTTTTGGGTCATATTAATGCAGAAATATAGAAAATTCTAATGGGTTCACGAACTTTCAAGCACCACTGTAGGTTAGTGCCCATAGTCTCTAGGACTGCTGTAAGGTAGAGTATAAACAATGTTGGGGCAAGAACGCATCCCTGTTTGACACCATGATTGACAGGAAAAGCTTCACTAATGTCTCCTCCAATCAAAACCTTCCCAGACATGTTCTGACGGAAGAGCTTAATGAATTATCTCATCTCATTATCTCTAGCCGCTTTATCCTTCTACAGGGTCGCAGGCAAGCTGGAGCCTATCCCAGCTGACTACGGGCGAAAGGCGGGGTACACCCTGGACAAGTCACCAGGTCATCACAGGGCTGACACACAGACAACCATTCACACTCACATTCACACCTACGGTCAATTTTAGAGTCACCAGTTAACCTAACCTGCATGTCTTTGGACTGTGGGGGAAACCGGAGCACCCGGAGGAAACCCACGCGGACACGGGGAGAACATGCAAACTCCGCACAGAAAGGCCCTCGTCGGCCACGGGGCTCGAACCCGGACCTTCTTGCTGTGAGGTGACAGCGCTAACCACTACACCACCGTGCCGCCGCTTAATGAATTATAGTGGAGAAAAATATAGGCTAATCTGTAATGTAACTTTGTGATGATATTCTGTCTCAGAAGAACAACACTGCAAGGTTTAAGTGAAGCAGAAATGTTTATTGTACCCAGTACAGATTATAAACGCTGAATAGTGGATGTAAAGGTTACCCTTAAATCCAATGTTACAGAGCTGATGTCCCACTGAAAGGTTATACCATTTAAAGTACAAGATTCTATGGCTCAGCAGTTACTGGAGCATCTTTGTAATGCAGGCTTACTGCAATGCTTAAGTTATTAGATTGTCAGATACATTTCTTTTAAATCCACATTTGTCCAAGGTTTTTCTTTTAAAATGTAGGAATTCAGACCCCTCAGATATTAAGTTTTTTTTTAAAAAGAGAAACGCTTTGATTGCGTGTTTAGACATAGCCCAAGTTTCCACTATGTAAATTTAAGATAAAAGGTCTGATACATAGCTTGTACAACAATGAAAACAAATGCAGGCTTTGCAAAAATATACTTATATAATTATACATATAGATTTTACTCTTTCAATATTCCTACAAAAGCAGAAACACTTTTTCCAGGCCTGTGATAAAAGCATGTGAAACTTGCGTGGCTAGAATAATATACAAACCTTTCATTAAAACAAGTTACATACTTTAATAAAATTCAGCATTTGATAGCATAGAATTTTAGAAATAGCACTTAAGTACAGAGCTGAAAAATACACAGCAGGTTCTACACAAGAAACAGTGCACAAAAGCCATCTTAGAATATTTATAGAGATTTATACATAGAAAACCTGAAGCTGGTTTTAAAAAATACTGCAGAGCCCATTTTAGTGTCGGCTGATTTAAAAAAAAGCCCGCAAGACAAAACGTGCATTACAGTAATGTGTGTGTGCTTGGTGAAAACAGTTCAAATGAGACAAGTATGGAAGGACTGAAAATTCTCAAATAAGAAAGCATTTATATTAAAAAAAAAAAAATATATATATATCATACATACAAGCATGTGTTATATATTTATACATGCCAGTAATTCAGCTTCATGTGTCAGGAGGAAGTGATGGGGCATGTGGATCAGTGGGCGGAGGGGATTCAGGAGTCCAAACGGAGATGAAAGCAGGACAGAAAGTGTAGCTGTCAGGGAAAGACAGCCCTGCCATCTACATAAGAGGCTCTGCTGGTTTCATTGTAGTGGGAGAGAGGAACGGTGTCATCCTCAGGGACCTGCATCCCATCAGGGTCGGCTTTTAGGCTTGGCCTCTGGTTATCTGGGAAGGCCATGGAGAAGAGAGCTTCTGGGTCACACACAAACTTGTACACGTACCGCTCACCTGCGACCTGTGTTGGAGAGAAACGCAAGTATTGATCTAATATTCCAAACAAAACTGGAAGAATATATTGAATGAGGTGTACAATATCAGGCTTGGCTATTATGTTGTTCAAGGAGGAACATTTATAGAACAAACCCACTCTAATTTTGATGTTTCACCGGTTAAAGAGCTTTACATGAACCAACGATGAAACATCAAGAATATACGGCAATTCTAGTTCCATGAACTTACTGCTACTACTCAAAATTCTCCATTTTATGACTTAAAATATTCAAAGAAGGAAAGAAGTAAAAAAAATTGGAACGGGAACGTGCCTTTACCTTCTGCATGATGCCCTTCTCGTAGTAGTAACGGAGAGATCGGCTCAGCTTGTCGTAGTTCATGGCAGGCCTGTTCTTTTGGATACCCCAGCGCCTGGCCACCTACACACACACACACACACACCAGTTAGTTCTGTACATACAGAAAAATCTATTTTAACTAATTATCTAAAATCACATGTTGCAAACTGACCTCTTCTGGCTCAACGAGTTTAAACTCAAGCCCACGGCCTGTCCACGCAATAAAGTGGCTGTTAGACGGATTGTCCAATAGCGTGACCAAAAATTGCCAGAGCTGCAGGGAGCCCCGTCTCTGGTACGGTGGCCCCTCCCTGAAGCCCACTCCTTCCTGTTTGTACTTTCCATCGAGCCGCTCAGGCACCACACATGTGTCTTCGTAATAGAGGTGAGGCTCTCCATCATACATGAACCCTGTACACGGAGGAAATAGGAGTCTCAGGTTAACCTGTAACATCTCTCAGGAATGATTCTGATCCCTTAACATATTAAACTGATGGCGAAAACAAACTCGACAAAGATGTGTGGGTGTAGTTGCACCATACGAGACAATGTATGAATCTTTACCTTCACTGTTGACCTGACAAAAGTTTGAGGACTTCCCAAAGGATGACTGGCAGTTCTGTATCTCTGCAATATGGATAAATTCAATTCAATTGGCTAATTTTGTTCATTATGGAGGTTTTAAAAAAAAAAAGGGCAGCCATAATTAAAAGTAAATGTAAAAGCCAAAGACAGTGGTTATACTGACTTGCGACCATACAATGCTCACCAGAGTCAATGCCAAATTCTCTGGGCTCCTGTTTGATGGACATTTGATGGTATGATGGGACATGATTGGCTGCAACATTAGAGACATCCTGTTCATGGTAACGAGGGTCCACCATCTCTTGCTTAAACCCCCGTAGAGGAAGCGGGATCACAGGCTCAGACATCTGGCGGTGGTAATGTGGCCGATTGTCCCGTGAAAAGGGGTTGGTGTTCTGTGGTGGGTAAGGAGTCCCAGAGCGGGCATTGGACTGTGGGAAGGGCAGGCATGGCTCGGAGAGCTGTCTGTGGAATCTACAGATAGGAAGAGTACAAGAGAGAACCTTTAACCTTTGGGATAAACATAGCTTCTCCCTCTGGGTCAGTGTGGAATCATTAAGGGGTTAATACCCAAAGACTGAGCGAGAGCTGATTAGAGGACTAACTGCTCCAGCAGAAGACACATAGTAGGAAATTACATTGGTCAACTGATGTTTCTATTTAAAAAAAAAAAAAAAAAGGGGGGGGGGGGATGAGCGAGCTTGCATGTCAAGATTTTTTTTGTCATATAAGGAGTCAAACATTTAAATAAAAACATATCCATAATAACACTACTATACCCAAATGCCTTACACCTGATCTAATACTCTACCAACTAATCTGATCCAACTGCTAATTTAATTCAACATGTGCATGTTTGGGCACGGAACAGTACATTGGCTTACACAGATCCTAACACACGTACCAGGTATTCAGCATTTAACCATGTTGTGTCAGAAACTGGGAGTCTCTGAGAACTAAACTAAGAAACACTAGTACTGCATCATGTGGTGTCATCTAATATCATACCTGTGATCTGCACTGTAGGAGGCATCTGGGTGACTGACAGGTGGGCGGGGCACTGCAAAAGGTGGACTTTGGCTGTGAACTGTGCTCTGTATTCTCTGAGGCGTGTGGCTGGTCACAGCCGGTAGCCCCTGCGTAGGAGTGTGGACTGGAGGTGTAACTCTTTTCTGCAGGGCATGTGTCCCTGGGTTATGGGTGGAGTTGCAAGGTGATACAGGGGTAGGGGGCGAGGTCAGAGGTTTACTGAATCCAAATGGCTTCCTGTCATAGGCACTGATAGGAAACAAACATGGGAAAATGTTAAATTTGTACACGCAGCACATTTCAGTGCAAGTACAAAAGCAGTAGGGTTTTAGAATCAAGTGACACGAAGACACATGCCTGTAGTTGTAAAGGCACTTCTCTCCATACGGCGAGAGTCTCTGCTCTTGTCTGCAGGGGGAGAAGTTTCGACTCGGACTGACTTCCCTCTTCACCTTGGTTTGAGGCGGGCCATGGAACGTCACTACAAAAGGAGGAAAATAGTTTTATTTTAACACACAGGATTGACACAAACATTGCTAATTAACCAACCAAAAGCATAAATAGTACCTGGTAAACAGGCTGTGTGGCATTATTGAACAATTACATAATTGATGCAGTTTGGATTTAATGTTTACTTCTCGTACTTTTCCGTCACATTACAAAACTCGAAGGCACTTTTTTTGAATCCATAAAATGTCATGGAACCTATAGGTTAGTGCATGATCTCAGTGGAAATGGGATCTTTCTTGTCCAGGCATGATGAAAGAGGCTTTTGTGAGACTAATCGGCCTACTGCCAAAGCTGCAGCACCTTGTCAAACTAACACACCTATGCATATGCTTGTTAGATACACAGTCACATTATCACTATAGAACACACACACAACTGCACTTCAAATACAATTGGTGCTTAAAAAAAAAAAAAGCCTAAGAAGGGAAACAGAAGGATTAGTGTATCGCATATAATGAAGTGTGCACGCGCATTTGTATACTGGCCCATTAAAACATCAGTGTGCTGAAGGCCATGAAAAACAACTGGCTTTGGTGAGTACAGTAGGTCCAACGTCTCTCACGAATAACTTATGGTTAGCAAAGTCTCATTCCATTAAACAGAATTAAATGGTGTTGCACAGATGCATTTTTGTTCTCTCAGGGTATGAGAGTTTGTAACTCAACCGTCAGTTTGATACCTCACATTTTAAAGGACTGGAATGAATCAAACAGGATGTAGACAGCTGTAGAAAATTTCCAGTCTTACCATAACATTATCTGGAAATATCATGCAAGTACACAATAACAAGGTCTATAGTCCATGAACTGTGAATTGTTACTCTACAGTGTATCATTAATAATTAATGAATCACATGCAAAAAAAAAAAAAAAAAAAAATCAACTACTGGCAACCCTATAATCTATCCTATAGCCTGCCTACCCACATATTTCTTAGATCAGATACTCACAGTTATCCTGGAAATCTGGAACAAACTGTTCATCCTCAGGTACTTGGGCTGGAGCGAAGAAAAGAAACAATGACTCATTGTACATAAGTCTGTATACAATTACGCAATAGATAAACATTAAATACACGTATACTGATTTGAATTTGTGCGCTCGTTTAACAAAAGGAATTGATTTGAGTCAGTTATGAACTCAAAGCAAGGTTATCAAGTACTAAATCTATAGAAGGGACAGTGATCATTACCATGTACATGGCGAACGAAAGTGGAACCTTACCTTCAGCTATCCATATTTCTTGCAGCCGACTCAGGTCTTGAAACAGTTCTGGGAAAGATGAGGGTTATATATCAAGGATTAGGCATAAGAAAGTCCCATGATTTGGTGCAGCTTTGTTGAATTGTATAATAATGATATTATAAGGTCATATTCAGGTGAGTGTGTAACTATGATTACCCTCAGTGTCCTGAGCGAGCTCGCTGTCCATGAACTTCCTTTTCCTTTCACTCAGTGGCTTGCATGGTGGCTCCTTGGCATGGCATTTCTACAAACACAGATGGTTGTGATTAGAAACAGTTGGCTTTGAGAACACCAACTATTCCACTTGCACTAGGAAATCTTATGATGAAATACAGCCAGATTATGTGTACACTCAGAGGAAAAAGGATCCTAAACCGTATCTTTCCTGACCTAATTACAGTGCATTTATATGCCTTTTAAATCTAAGATACATATTGAAGGTACAAAAGATGTATCCATGAGGGTTCCACCCCAAAGGTACAATATCTTTCTGAGAGGAGCGTATGATGGAACTTACATTGGGTGGCAACACATAAGGGACCTGCTGATCGTAAAAGCTGTCCATGCTGCGGGATCAACAGCGTGGGTAGTAAAATCAAATGAGGGAATGATGGAGGGAGACACGTCCTCTCTCGCTCTCACGGGGGAGATCTCCTCACTTGTCAGGTCCTGATTAGGAAGAACCGAGAAAAATGGCACTTAGAGAAGGGTAAGCACACGGGCAGCTGTCAGCGGTCATCCCATGCCATGACAGGACCGGACCAACTGTGCCTTTGATCAGATGTGTATCCCACCAGTTTGTTTGTTCAGCTCTTCTAATCTAAGATGAAGAATGGAGACACCCACACGAGACTACACCATTTACATTTCACAGTACAGATGAGGATTTTATATGATCACACAAGACAATGAGACTTGTGGTTTATGTACCACAGTGTGCCTTTGGGCCACTTGAAGGACAAATTTCACCTCATTCTCTCTCAATGTTCTTGTCCATTAGAGATACAGCTTTTGTGTGTAGCTTTCACTTTACAACATGAACAAAGTGCATATTTATATCCTAGAGAGAGAGATAAACAAACCCCAGATACAAAAAGAAAAAAAAAAGTAGCTTGGTAGCTTTATGGCTTTATTTCTGGGTCGTGAGGGAATTCCGGCTCTTTTCAGTGAACCGGATCATTTGGTTCACCAAAAAGAGTCGACTCTTTCAGTTTCCAAACTTCCATTGCCATTTTTCTACTAAACTGAGTTTGTGATATTTTGACCAGTCATTTTTAAACTATTTTATCTTCATCATCATCATTATTATCCCTCACCACTCAAACACGTCTCACCTTTCCTGAGTCGACTCTCAACCAGCGTTCCGTAAAAGAACCGATTCGTTCGTGAACGACACACGCGCGTGCGTATGCTTTTTTCCCCCTGACGCAAGCACTATATTATCCTGCCATGAATCCAAGAAAACACTGCAATCTTGGCAAGCTGTGCACTAAAATAGGATGCAATTAAACAACTATCATTGACTGTTATTGCTTCCTGTGATCTAGATTATGAAACGGATGTGAGTATAAACACAGGCTGCAAACAGCAGACTCCGCCCTCCATATAAATACAAGCGCGTGCATAAACATACAGTTAAACTTTTAACGACTTGTTAAAAAAAAGTACAGGAACGGGTTAATAACTCTACGAGAAGTTCAAGAAGTTCAGTCCCGCCCCTCCCCCTCTCTCCATTTCTCCTCCCCTTGTTTTCCTCAATGAAGTGAAATTTGATCCTTCTGGCTCTGCGCGAGGAAAAAAACTGCTCCATTCATACAAATCTCGACAGACTCTGCAGCACAAGCACAGCAGGAGGAAAAGGAGTTTGATTTAAGACCACATGCATCAGGAAACACGCAGATCACCTCACGTATTAAAAACACAACCAAAAGAAAACAAACTAGCGCGAGAAAACAACGAGAAAATGGTGGCACGAGATTCGCGCAAAGAAAATGGCGGAATCGCGACCAAGAGATAAACAAAATCTAGATTTTAAACTTTGCAAAAAAAAAAAAATTCTAAGAAACAAAAACACTATTGCAAGTATTGTGTCTAAACCCTGAGCGTCTACATTATAGTACATGCAAACGTACTCACCCTTCGATGCTTTAACCCTTTTAAATGTTTTTAAAAAATTCAAAACAACAATTTATTAACTCCCAAGAAAAACACGCGACCCTCCGGTGCACGCTTTGCTGCGCGCTCAGTAATCTCTGCCAGACTGAAAAATTTCTCAATGGAATCGCCTGCTTAGCCCAGAACTGGTGCCTACCACCACAATGCGTGCTGATTGGCTATTCCAGCATGTCATTCATGACACCGACCAATAGGCGTTCTAAAATCACTTAAGCCCGCTTGAAACCACGGGCAGCCAATAGCAGCGAGCCCCTTTCCTGTATTTATGAATGGCTGGGTTTCATTCAACAACCAGATGTTTCTCTATGGTGGATACTGCTCTTAAAGGGCCAGACACGTAGGATTTTAAGGTTAAAAAAAAAAAACACACACACACACGGGGATTTGTCAAATCTCAAATTTCAACTTCAGCAAGTCATTTCATCCAGATTTATATAGTTCAAACGTTATTTAATCCAGCTTTTTAATATTCAATATCCAAATATATTTCTTGGACCATACTTTTGACTAATCTAATGAAATAAAACCCAAACCCAAGATTTGAACAAACTGGGTGAGTAACTTTCCAAACCTCTAGCAGCTTCATAACTACTCTTCTTACATTAAACTGTTCACTTCAGTAAGGATCAGATCTCAACATGAATGCAGTATATGAGACAGAATAATGTGTAAAAAGAAAAGTAAGACAGAAAACACCCTGCCCTTTACACTGTATGATTATGATCTTGACTTAGTGTCAAACAATACACATCATTAATAAGAATAGGCACGTCATTGTTCACTTTAGATCATCCTAAAAGCTTTTTCAGTGGAAATGGTGAAAGAAAACTGAACACTTAGACATACATTAGACATACCTGTCTTTGTTGATCACATGTAAGATTGTAAAACCCAAGTCATAGAAAAGGCTGGGGGAAACTCCACCACAAGAAACCTCTCTAGTCTCTGATCTATTATTCATGTCTAGCCTTCAAAGGAATGGTATATCCCCATGCCAGACAGCGCTGTCTGGTCCACATCTGCTCTCACTTTCCTGTATCAGAACTGATGGAGGTCTTTTACTTCTGATAACTTTTGGGTGTTGGACTGGCACATAAGGAATCATGATCATCATAAATATAGCACATCACAATCACTGTATTTTCACTTTCTTGATGATTGTACCAGTGTGTAGGTGGTTCCATATGTCAAACTGTCTAAACTCTGCCTACATCAACCAAGCAGACATTTCTTAATGTGTGTGTGTGTTAGTTATTGACTCAGCATAACACATTACACTCCTTCTCAATGGCAGCATTAAAGGCATGAATATTGCATGTGTCCTGGTAAATAAGGTAATAAGTCATCATTCTGACATTCTCTCTCTCTCTCCTATGCAAATTTCGCAAGAGCGTGAATTTATATCCTTTTCTGCAACATTTCTAACTGAGAAATACAAAATTCTGACAAAATTCATCCATTTCTCTTTAAGCAACAACAGCAGCAGCAGCAGCATTTCTCTCCTGTTTGACCCAGAACATGCTGGTTTTGCTTGGAAACATGTCACAGTGCCCCTGGTACCATGAAAATGAAAATCTTCCTTCTATTTCCCCCCCATCAAGTCCTCTGTCGTCCTGTTCTAAACATAGTGCTTGAACATAGCTGTTATGTATCACCTTTATGATGTTTATGGTTCTGAAAGCATCCAAAATACATTTTGACTCCAGCAACAGCACAACACATTGCTGAATTCAGTTGAGTGCTAAAGCTGCTGAAGTGTGACAGACACAGAGTGTGAGAGAGGTTACTGGTAATTGATTAATTAATAAATATTTCACCATAGCACCTGAAACATGTTGTTGACTACGAAATGGACCCAGGGAATGTCATCACCTGGTTCACAAAACATTGATTCAAACACTAATACCTAATATATCAATATGTGAGATGTGGGAGGACAAAATAGGCTTTGCTCAAACTAAAAAAAAAAGACCCAATTATTAAAGCTTAACTGTAGCCTGGTGACTCAGTGGGGAATTTGTAGAGACGTTATGTCAGGATGTCACATAATTGTCTACTATTGTCCATCCATCCATCCATCCATCCATCCATCCATCCATTATCTGTAGCCGCTTATCCTGTCCTACAGGGTCGCAGGCAAGCTGGAGCCTATCCCAGCTGACTATGGGCGAGAGGCGGGGTACACCCTGGACAAGTTGCCAGGTCATCACAGGGCCGACACATAGACACAGACAACCACTCGCACTCACATTCAGTCTACTATTGTCTTTACTTTCAAAACATCTTAATTTGCTCCAGGGCTTTGGGTTAGGCTGAATAGGTAGATGAATATAGTGAACAAAACTTGTGCCATGGGAGTCTCATTCTTGACATTAGATGATGTCACATGTGACATTAAATCTAAATTCTGATCTTTGAACATAATTGAATTGTATGCCTGGGTGCCTTCAGTAACATGACTAAATTCATTCATCTGCTCTCATTCACTGCAGCTCTGGATAACACCTCACCCACACACTGTCTTTCTTCAACAACCTGAATGGCTATGGTAGCCATGGATACACCTGAGAGAGAGAGAGAGAGAGAGAGATATTCTGACTCATTGCTTAGCTGACTAATACCATTAGCCTTCAGCGTCTTTTGAACCACTTATATTGTAAGTGATAAACACTCTGTGGTTTGACTTGAATCAAACTGTTCCAGTATCTGTTAAATACTTAGCTTTTTAAATAGCACAAAGCAGGAGGTTCCACACATTAGCATGTCTTAACTTGTTATTTTTATGGTAGGATTCCTACATAGTCACTGCTCTTGCTGGCTAAGCCTAATCATGATAACATGGCTGTACTTTTAAATAAGGCTGTTAGCAAGGTTAAGTGCATTCATTTCCATTTTAGTTCAGCAAATCCTTTGAGTAAACTGTGTCGTTTACTCTAAAACGCTTACAGTGCCCTGCAAAAGTATTCATACCCCTTGAACTTTTTCACATTTTTCCACCTTACAACCACGAACTTAAAAGTTTTTTATTGAGATTTTATGTGATAGACCAACACAGAGTAGCACATAATTGTGAAGTGAAACGAAAATGATAAATGGTCTTCAAAATTTTAAACAAATAAAAATCTGAAAAATGTGATGTGCATTAGTATTCAGCCCCCCTGCGTCAATACTTTGTAGAGCCACCTTTTGCTGCAATTACAGCTGCAAGTCTTTTGTGGTATGTCTCTGCCAGCTTTGCACATCTAGGCACTGAAATTTTTGCCCATTTTTCTTTGCAAAATAGCTCAAGCTCAGCCAGATTGGATGGAGAGCGTCTGTGAACAGCAATTTTCAAGTCTTGCCACAGATGCTCAGTGGGATTTAGGTCTGGACTTTGACTGGGCCATTCTAACACATGAATATTCTTTGATCTAAACCATTCCATTGTAGCTCTGGCTGTATGTTTAGGGTCATTGTCTTGCTGGAAGGTGAATCTCCTTCCCAGTCTCAAGTCTTTTGCAGCCTCCAACAGGTTTTCTTCCAGGATTGCCCTGTATTTAGTTCCATCCATCTTCCCATCAACTCTGACCAGCTTCCCTGTTCCTGCTGAAGAAAAGCATCCCCATAGCATGATGCTGCCACCACCATGTTTCACAGTGGGGATGGTGTGTGCAGGGTGATGAGCAGTGTTAGTTTTCCGCCACACATAGCGCTTTGCATTTAGGCCAAAAAGTTCAACTTTGGTCTCATCTGACCAAAGCACCTTCTTCCACATGTTTGCTGTGTCCCCTACATGGCTTCTTAGGCCTGTCTTTCAACAATGGCTTTCTTCTTGCCACTCTTCCAAAAAGGCCAGATTTGTGGAGTGTACGACTTACAGTTGTCCTGTGCACAGATTCTCCCACCTGAGCTGTGGATTTCTGCAGCTCCTCCAGAGTGATCATGGGCCTCTTGGCTGCTTCTCTGACCAGTGCTCTCCTTGCTCGCTCTGTCAGTTTAGGTGGACGGGCATGTCTTGGTAGGTTTGCAGTTGTGCCATACTTTTTCCATTTTTGAATGATGGATTGAACAGTGCTTCTTGAGATGTTCAGAGCTTGGGATATTTTTTTTATAACCTAACCCTGCTTTAAACTTCTCCAGAACTTTATCCCTGACCTGTCTGGTGAGTTCTTTGATCTTCATGATGCTGTTTGTTCTTCAGTGTTCTCTAACAAACCACTGAGGCCTTCACAGAACAAGTGTATTTATGCTGAGAGTAAATTACACACAGTAGGACTCTATTAATGAATTAGATGACTTCTGAAGGCAATTGATTGCACTGGATTGCATTTAGAGGTATCAGAGTACAGGGGGCTGAATACTAATGCACACCACATTTTCAGATTTTTATTTGTTTAAAAATCTGAAGGCCACTTATCATTTTCGTTTCACTTCACAATTATGTGCTACTCTGTGTTGGTCTATCACATAAAATCTCAATAAAAAAATTTAAGTTCGTGGTTGTAAGGTGGAAAAATGTGAAAAAATTCAAGGGGTATGAATACTTTTGCAAGGTACTGTATACAGCTCATAACTGAGTCTTACTGCTATCTTTTTCCAAATAGGAACATTTTCATTTTCTTCTTGTAAATTGGTGCAAGCGGTCTGAATTTTGCTACAAAGTCAACACCAAAGATCCTCAATTACCAAAGATCCTCAATTAATTGTTGAAGTAAACAAATATTTACTGTACATATACAGTGGGGCAAAAAAGTATGTAGTCAGCCACCAATTGTGCAAGTTCTCCCACTTAAAAAGATGAGAGAGGCCTGTAATTTTCATCATAGGTATACCTCAACTATGAAAGACAGAATGGGGGGAAAGAATCCAGGAAATCACATTGTAGGATTTTTAATGAATTAATTGGTAAATTCCTCGGTAAAATAAGTATTTGGTCACCTACAAACAAGCAAGATTTCTGGCTCTCACAGACCTGTAACTACTTCTTTAAGAGGCTCCTCTGTCCTCCATTCGTTACCGGTATTAATGGCACCTGTTTGAACTCGTTATCAGTATAAAAGACACCTGTCCACAACCTCAAACAGTCACACTCCAAACTCCACTATGGCCAAGACCAAAGAGCTGTCAAAGGACACCAGAAACAAAACTGTAGACCTGCACCAGGCTGGGAAGACTGAATCTGCAACAGGTAAGCAGCTTGGTGTGAAGAAATCAACTGTGGGAGCAATTATTAGAAAATGGAAGACATACAAGACCACTGATAATCTCCCTCGATCTGGGGCTCCACGCAAGATCTCACCCCGTGGGGTCAAAATGATCACAAGAACGGTGAGCAAAAATCCCAGAACCACACGGGGGGACCTAGTGAATGACCTGCAGAGAGCTGGGACCAAAGTCTACCATCAGTAACGCACTACGCCGCCAGGGACTCAAATCCTGCAGTGCCAGACGTGTCCCCCTGCTTAAGCCAGTACATGTCCAGGCCCATCTGAAGTTTGCTAGAGAGCATTTGGATGATCCAGAAGAGGATTGGGAGAATGTCATATGGTCAGATGAAACCAAAATAGAACTTTTTGGTAAAAACTCAACTTGTCGTGTTTGGAGGAGAAAGAATGCTGAGTTGCATCCAAAGAACACCATACCTACTGTGAAGCATGGGGGTGGAAACATCATGCTTTGGGCCTGTTTTTCTGCAAAGGGACCAGGACGACTGATCCGTGTAAAGGAAAGAATGAATGGGGCCATGTATCGTGAGATTTTGAGTGAAAACCTCCTTCCATCAGCAAGGGCATTGAAGATGAAACATGGCTGGGTCTTTCAGCATGACAACGATCCCAAACACACCGCCCGGGCAACGAAGGAGTGGCTTCGTAAGAAGCATTTCAAGGTCCTGGAGTGGCCTAGCCAGTCTCCAGATCTCAACCCCATAGAAAATCTTTGGAGGGAGTTGAAAGTCCATGTTGCCCAGCGACAGCCCCAAAACCTCACTGCTCTAGAGGAGATCTGCATGGAGGAATGTGCCAAAATACCAGCAACAGTGTGTGAAAACCTTGTGAAGACTTACAGAAAACATATGACCTCTGTCATTGCCAACAAAGGGTATATAACAAAGTAGTGAGATGAACTTTTGTTATTGACCAAATACTTATTTTCCACCATAATTTGCAAATAAATTCTTTAAAAATCAGACAATGTGATTTTCTGGATTTCTCATCTCATTCTCATCTCATTATCTCTAGCCGCTTTATCCTTCTACAGGGTCGCAGGCAAGCTGGAGCCTATCCCAGCTGACTACGGGCGAAAGGCGGGGTACACCCTGGACAAGTCGCCAGGTCATCACAGGGCTGACACATAGACACAGACAACCATTCACACTCACATTCACACCTACGGTCAATTTAGAGTCACCAGTTAACCTAACCTGCATGTCTTTGGACTGTGGGGGAAACCGGAGCACCCGGAGGAAACCCACGCGGACACGGGGAGAACATGCAAACTCCGCACAGAAAGGCCCTCGCCGGCCCCGGGGCTCGAACCCAGGACCTTCTTGCTGTGAGGCGACAGCGCTAACCACTACACCACCGTGCCGCCCATTTTCTGGATTTTTTTTTCTCATTCTGTCTCTCATAGTTGAAGTGTACCTATGATGAAAATTACAAGCTTCTCTCATCTTTTTAAATGGGAGAACTTGCACAATTGGTGACTGACTAAATACTTTTTTGCCCCACTGTAGTAGCATGCATGTGATGTTTAGAAATGGCTTTCATTTATGTGACAATGCTGCTGTTAAAAGACAAAAAAACAGACTTAAATTGCAGTAATTGTTTGAGGAACTTTGAAGTGTGTTTTCTCTACCCCCCCCCCCATGTCCCTCTGAGTTACATGTCAATCCTGAGATTGAGATGCTGACCTCTTCTGCTCCTTGGACCTGCCTGATCCATCCTGATGCCCTATGTCTGGCTGGAGTCTCATCACATCGCTCCTGTAGAGGACGGACCCATATGGACAGTTGAAAGTCACACGTAGAGGAAGCTCTGGACTCTTACAGTAATGCTTTTATGGCTGAGGACTACAGTTGACTTGCTAACTTTAGGACTGCAGTTGTCATGAACAGTTTTGCACTCAAGTTTCCATCAATGAACAGTTTATAACATCAACAAAACAGACTTCATATTAAAACTGTTAAAAATGTTATAATCACTCTATCTGTTATCACCCAAATGAGGATGGGTTCCCTTTTGAGTCTGGTTCCTCTTGAGGTTTCTTCCTCATGTCATCTGAGGGAGTTTTTCCTTGCCACCGTCACCACAGGCTTGCTCAATGGGGATAGAAAAGATTTGGGATAGACTAGGGATAAAATTAGCTCATGTGTAAAGTCACAAAAATTCTGTAAAGCTGCTTTGTGACAATGTCTATTGTTAAAAGCGCTATAAAAATAAACTTGACTTGACTCTCCATCAACACTTACTCTCCCACTGTACTGTACACAGTGAGAGAGTAAGTGGTTATACTTTGTGGGAGAAAGATGAACAAAAATTCTTCGTTTGCACGTGACGTCATAGCTAATTATGCATGAGGCTTTGAACCGGAAGTCGGCCATGTTGGAGGATATACACAAACTCACACGGCGCACATTTCCTATAGAAGATCTGCTCGAGAAGTTATGCTCAAGAATTCCTTTTGTTTCTTTGCTATGCCGACTCTTTGTGCTGTAATTGTATGCGGGCACAACTCTATTTGAGACAAGGGGACTTATAAGTTCTTTAGAATTCCAGCAATTATAAATAATCAAGGAGAAAAAACAAGAGAGTTGTCCATGGAGCATAGACATCAATGGCTGTCCAACATAAACCGGGCTGATCTAAGCGATGAGAAAGCAAAAACTGCACAAGTCTGCACTGACCATTTTATGGGAAGTGCTACAAACTAATTATTAATGAAAGATCACAATATATAAGAAATATTAAATCGTTTAATAGCCTGGTTGTGCAGAAACTCACTGCTGTCAAAAGTGACAAAACCATGATCATTGAGTGTGTGATCGGACAATCAAAGGCTTCTACGGTTATTTCATTTTAAAAAGAGCTGGATATAATTTTTGATGCTGCTGCTTTTAGTTTGCTTTTTCTTTCCATTAGGGAAACCTGCTGATCTCTACAATTTTACGGATCCAGACTGGGCTCCAACACAAAATACGGGCCACAACAAAATCAAAGATGGTACTAAAGCGGTAGCTTGAAATGCGAGGTTTATGCTAGAGTGCAGAAAGAAACATAAAATTATTGAAGAATCTTCCCAAACAATCACGGAGTCAATCGAACAAGATTCATGCCAATCCACTGCCTCAAATATAGCAGCCTACTTGCCTGGTGAGTGCTCTTTTATAAGTAAATACTGTATGTTATATAGTGTGTTAGATACCTATTTTTTGAAGCAGTCAAAATGATTGTTTTTAAAATAGATTTGAGAAATGACTACAAGCTTTTAAATGTAACTCCTCTTTACCTTCCAGTCTGTACTCTTACCACTGTACATCTTACTACTAATATATCCTCCAACATGGCAGCAGTTTTGGTCACATGGTTGCAAACAAAGAATAGCTTACAGAAAATGGTATGCAAAGACAGTAAAGTGCTGGGGTTCAAGCCATGGTAGTACTGTTTCATATTGCTGAACATTAAAAATCAGATATTATATTAGTAAACAGAACAGGTCTTAGATGCTCTGTCAAGTCTTAATGATATACAGTATTATTCAGGAACAGGATTGCTGAAGCGATTCTCCTCACACCTCCCTGTTGTCATTCCTTTATTTGAGCCCATTTACGCTGAACCCAATGTGCCTGGGGTCTAAGCTGTGAACTTTGACACATGCTGATGAGACAGGGGGAGGGCATTGTGTTGCGAGAGGTGAGAGATCGTTCTCCAGACCCAAGTCCCAGTGGAAACTGTGCAGGTACACACTTTAAGTCAAATGGACTTCAGTTGTGGGGGATATGAGAGTTTAGAAGGGAGGGCTGGCTGGTGTCAGAGCCATCAGCACCTCCTCCTTCATGCTTCCATGAATCTGTCCCCTCCTCCATACTTTGTTAAAAGCCAAATAATGCTGATTGAGAAAGCAAAAGCTCGGATTTAGGTGTGCAAGTAAAGAAGCAAGCGGAGCATAATGAAGATGGGTGGCAAACACCTTAATGTTACTAGATAAGGTAATCTACTATCATGGTTCAAAGTTCATAGTAGCTATGAAAACATTCTTTTCCAATAGGAAAAATCAGTACCTGACAAAAGTGTTTGTTTAACACACAACCCAGCTGAAGATGTGTGCTTGTAAATGAGAAGGCTCAAACAGAATCAGTAATAACCCATAATATTATATAAAAATTATTTGAATTAATTGTTTCATCTCATCCACATTTACTTGAGTCTCCTGCCACACTATATTACATGGCCCATTTTGCAATAATCAAATCTAATGATCTTTGATCTTTCTTCCTTTTTTAGTCACAAGTTGGGAAAGTAAACTAGACCCTCTCAAATGTCATGTCATCATTGTATCAGTGCTGAATGGAATGTAGCCTGTGATGAGGAGAACAATGATGATGGGGGGGAAAAAACAGTGTATGACGGAACAGAGTGTATGATGGCTGTCTTGTAGTATGACCTTTTGGGACAGTGATGAGAAGTCTCCATGAAGTGAGTGACATTACTATCGACTCTGATGGAGGACGTCACTGATTGACTGGCTTGGAATAGCAAGATAAATAGACATTACTCATGTCCCTTGGCACTACATAATCATTAATGACGAAGGTCACTGGTGGGTTGTTTAGTAACAAGCAATTGAGTGCTACTGGATTTACAGTTCAAGCTTCTATTCTCAAGTCTGTATCTGTAGGATAAATGTTTTACACAAGTAGTCTAAAGCATGTACTGTATTTTTCCTACATATTCAGAAGCTGTCAATAAATAAAAGGATGGAACCTGGCAGTAGCCAGAATGTAAATTATTGCTGACCTTGTCTAAGCATTACATTTACATTTATATTTGTAGTATTTGGCAGATGTCCTTATCCAGAGCAACTTACAGAAGTTCTTTGTAGTCTTCATCAAAAACATAGACTAAATGGCCAAAACTTTGTGGACACCTGGCCATTACACTGGAAATAGGATATAAGATGGTATAGGATGTTTTTATATGTCGTAGCATTACAATTTCCCTTCACTGGAACTAGACAAGAAGCCTTTATTTATCACACATATACAGACTTAATAGTGGGGCGGTTTAGCTCAAATATTCAAAAGGATTGTGCATTTTGTGATACAAGCATCAAATTTGGCACAAATGTACATTGATATATGGCGAACATTTTCAGATATTGAGCCACTCGGAATTCTCCCTTCATGTCCGCCATATTGGAATTCAAAATGGCCGCCATTTGAAATCTACATTTTCGATTATCTTTGGGTCTAATGCTGCTATTGACTCGATTCTGGTGTCTAAATGTATGTTTTTGGGGGCAAGGAATCCAATGGTAACAATCTGCATCGCATATTTTGTACCAATGAGCCGCCATATTGGATTTCAAAATGGCCGTTGTTTGAAATCTACATTTTCGATTATCTTTGGGTCTAATGCTGCTATTGACTCGATTCTGGTGTCCAAATGTATGTTTTGGGAGGAAAGGAATCCGATGGTTACAATCTGCATTGTGTATCTTTATAAATTAGCCAACATATTGGATTTCAAAATGGCCGCCACTTGAATTCTACATGTGCGATTACCTCTGGGTCAAATATTTTTATAGTACATGACAATATTTGCTGGTATCCATTTTTCAAAATGACATACTTTATTACAGTACTCCACTTAATTCATGAGAGATGAATATTCATCATCATGTATTTTTGACAAGACAACATTTTACTCAAAGTCTGTGAAGTAAAAATTGTTTTGACAAGTTTGAGTTATTGATTAGATTCTGTGTTGTTCTAGGTTTGATATGGAACCCGAAGGAGTTCCAACAGTTAAGCAATAGGCTAATTATCCTAAAGTAGGTGAAGGTGACGGGCAGCACGGTGGTGTAGTGGTTAGCACTGTCGCCTCACAGCAAGAAGGTCCTGGGTTCGAGCCCAGCGGCCAACGAGGGCCTTTCTGTGTGGAGTTTGCATGTTCTCCTCATGTCTACATGGGTTTCCTCCGGGTGCTCCAGTTTCCCCCACAGTCCAAAGGCATGCAGGTTAGGCTAACTGGTGACTCTAAATTGACCGTAGGTGTGAATGTGAGTGTGAATGGTTGTCTGTGTCTATGTGTCAGCCCTGTGATGACCTGGCAACTTGTCCAGGGTGTACCCCGCCTTTCGCCCGTAGTCAGCTGGGATAGGCTCCAGCTTGCCTGTGACCCTGTTGGAGAGGATAAGTGGCTACAGATAATGGATGGATGGATGGATGGAAGGGTGAAGGTGACTGCATTGTCAAGTAGGAGAAGGTGTGTGTTCCTGAAAGTTTAACTGAAACAACTAGATAATGCTGATGAACAAGAATGAGCATCTATTCCGTCCTCTGCCTCTTGGTTACTTACTCAGTCACTGACTTTTGGTGGATGACTTCCTCATGATTGTACCAAATTCTTTCCTTTTTTTAAAATGATGGATTTAATATTGCTCTGTGGGTGCTCCAAGTTTGGGATATTTTTTTAATAACCAAACCCTAATTGACACTTTTTCAGAACCTTGTCCTGCATGTGTTTTCATAGGTTATTGGTTTTCATGATGCTGTTTGCTTAAGTATGCTCTCTAATAAAGCCTGGAGCTTTCTACAATCAAATCACTGTCTTTAGAATGGAAATCACCTCATAGTTTCTGGAAACTTTCAGCTGATTTAACCATAACTAATTTAGGGGTTTTACACCAATGGAGGGTGAATAGTTGACAAATTATTTTTTTTATTTGTAAATAATTTTGCAAACTATACTGATCAATCCATTTCTCAATAATATGGGCTATTTTGTGTAGAGACATGACATACAGCTCTGGAAAAAAAAGAAATAAGAGACCACTTAAATCTTTTCTTAAATCAGCATCTCTGTGTATGGCAGCCATTTCATTTCAGTGTCTGTGCTGGGATTCCAACACATCTCATTTTACTTAATGAGGTATTGATTAGGTCATCACCTGCACCAAATATTATTTAATGAGGAAAAGTATAAAATCCACTGATGTGGTCATCACCTGCACCAAATATTATTTAATGAGGAAAAGTATAAAATCCACTGATGTGGTCATCACTATCCTCTTGCAATAGGACCAATCTGGATGGCAAACACAGTGCTAGTATTACCTTAAATTTAATTGGAATATAAAAATATCTATTCTTCATGTAACAGTCCACAGGATGGAAACAACAGGGAAGTGAAGTTTAGGTCAGATAAGCGCAAATGTAGATTTCAAATGGCAGCCATTTTGAATTCCAATATGGCGGACATGAAGAGAGAATTCTGAGTGGCTCAATATCTGAAAATGTTCGCCATATGTCAATGTACATTTGTGCCAAATTTGGTGCTTGTATCACAAAATGCACAATAGGTTAGCTATGCTGCCCCACTATAAGCACAGTGAAATGTTTCCTCTGCATTTAACCCATCTGAAGCAGTGAGCAATGAGTAAACTCACAAGTGAGCAATGAGCACACACACTCAGACCCAGAGCAGTGGGCAACTATGCTACAGCACCCAAGGAGCAGTTGGGGGTTAGATGCCTTGCTCAATGGCACTTCAGCCCAACCCTCAGTGCCCATGTTAACCTAACCACATGTCTTTGGACTGTGGGGGAAACTAGAGCACCTGGAGAACATTCAGACTTTCCACACAGAAAGGCCACTGTCGGCCACTGGGCTCGAACTCAGAATCTTCTTGCTGTGAGGTGACAGTGCTAACCACTACACCACCGTGCCACCCAAGAGACCCAAAACTTGTTATTCCATAACAATGCCCCTGTGCACAGTGAGCTCCATAAGACATGGGTTGCAAAGGATGGTGTGGAAGAAGTTTGGTGAGCACAGAACCCTGACCTCAGCCTCACTGAACATCTTTGGGATGAATCATGCCGATCAGTAAACCTCACTAATGTTCTTGTGTCTGATACATCACATTACATTACTGGCATTTAGCAGATGCACTTGTCCAGAGCAACGTACAACATACCAAGAGCAGCCTGGGAAGCAATTGGGGGTTAGATACCTTGCTCAAAGGCACTTCAGCCATTCTTACTGGTCCAGGGAATCAAACTGGCAACCCTTTGGTTCCAAAGCTGCTTCTCGAAACCATGAGAACATGGCTTCCCCATCGCCACCCTCCAAAATCTAGTGTAAAGTCTTCCCAGAAGAATGGATGCTGTTACAGCAGCAGTGATGAGAACCAACTTGATATTTAATGCCCATGGTTTTGGAATAGGGGTGGCACGGTGGTGTAATGGTTAGCACTGTTGCCTCACAGCAAGAAGGTCCTGGGTTTGAGCCCAGTGGCTGACGAGGGCCTTTCTGTGTGGAGTTTGCACGTTCTTCCCATGTGTGCATGGGTTTCCTCTGGGTGCTCCAGTTTCCCCCACAGTCAGACATGCAGCTTAGGCTAACTGGTGGCTCTAAATTGACTGTAGGTGTGAATGTGAGTGTCAATGGATGTTTGTCTCGATGTGTCAGCCCTGTGAGGACCTGGTGACTTGTCCAGGGTGTACCCTGCCTCTCATCCATAGTCAGCTGGGATAGGCTCCAGCTTGCCTGCAACCCTGCACAGGATAAGCGGCTACAGATAATGGATGGATGGATGGGTTTTGCACTTAGATGTTCAGCACATATAAGTGTGATGGTCAGGTGATGTTCATAGTTTTTTCCCTATCTTACTGTCGGTCAGGGTCGAAAAATATTATCAAGCTAAAACTATTAGAGAGTAAGACTTTAATGGATTAGGAATACATTATTTGGACTGACTAGATAAAGAAGATATGTTTTATTTGGATACAAATATAGATACAAATAGGGGTGGCACGATGATGTAATGGTTAGCAGTGTCACAGCAAGAAGGTTCTGGGTTTGAGCCCAGTGGCCAACGGGGGCCTTTCTGTGTGGAGTTTGCATGTTCTCCCTGTGTCTGCGTGGGTTTCCTCTGGGTGCTCCAGTTTCCCCCACAGTCCAAAGACATGCAGGTTAAGCTAATTGGTGGCTCTAAATTGACCGTAAGTGTGAATGTGAGTGTGAATGGTTGTTTGTCTCGATGTGTCAGCCTTGCAATGATCTGGCAACTTGTCCAGGGTGTACCCCGCCTCTCCCCCATAGTTAGCTGGGATAGGCTCCAGCTTGCCCACGATCCTGCACAGGATAAGTGGTTAGGGATAATGGATGGATATAGATAAAGATTGGAGGTGAACAACTGTACTATAGAACACTATCTCCACCTGTGGCAGAATGTGCACTCACATGACTTAGTTCTCTCCAAAGTTCCCAGTTATGACTGGCTTGGTTTAGAGTGTCAAGGTTGCGCTCTGACCAATTGTAGATGTTATCATGCCACCTTTGTCGGTGGGCTCCCCTGCTTCTTGAACTCACAAATTTGAATTTAGCATAGTCATGTGGCTTTATGAGCCTACTCTTCCATGCTGACTCAAGGCAACTTGGAAGAGTTGGAAAGAATTTATACAGTCAAGTTTAAAGAAGCTCTTTTCTCCTCCATCAAGTGGGTTATCCTGTGCCAGATACCAACCTGGAATTTATATCCTCACATTATTGTTTGTGCTGTCAACACTAGATTACCTGCAGACCAATGCTAACAGCCCTAATCTGGCTGTGATGAGACAGACTAGCCCTTCCCGGATGCCACCCCAGTATTTCATGGTTTCACAGAGGGCTAACAGGTACTACATCTTGCCCAAGGGTGACCTGGAGGTAAAGAGTAACCGCATTATCCCACATCAACACTCCACAACTGGATGCAGTTTAATGTCATACCCAGTACACATATACTTAGTGTGTACAGTGCCTTGCAAAAGTATTCATCCCCCTTGGTGTTTGTCCTGTTTTGTTGCATTACAAGCTGGAATTAAAATGGATTTGGGGGGGGGGTAGCACCATTTGATTTACACAACATGCCTACCACTTTAAAGGTGAAAATTGTTGTTTTATTGTGACACAAACAATAATTAAGATGAAAAAACAGAAATCTGGAGTGTGCATAGGTATTCACCCCCTTTTGTATGAACCCCTAAATAAGAGCTGGTCCAACCAATTCACTTCATAAGTGACATAATTAGTTGATTAAGATCTACCTGTGTGCAATCAAAGTGTCACATGATCTGTCACACGATGTCCATATAAATCAACCTGTTCTGGAAGGACCCTGATTCTGCAACACTACTAAGCAAGCAACATGAAAACCAAGGAGCCTCCAAACAGGTCAGAGACAAAGTTGTGGAGAAGTATAGACCCTTCCCACTGACGTCACCGGAAACCGGAAGTAAACAGACCCTGCGCCATAATGGAAGACCAACAAACTCGTGATCAGGGGGAAATAACAGCAGCACGCGGAATTTAAACCCACGAGGCACTTGATTCATCATAAACCTACAATGGTAAACTTTTGTGCTGTGTTAGGGTGTTCCAACAAAGCTGATGGGAAAGGTGAAAAGAAGTCGTTCTTCAGAATACCAGCTGTGATTGAGACACAAGGGGAGCAAACTAAGGAGCTTTCTGCCAGGAGACAGAGAATAAGTGCATTACTGAGTGTCTGTGAGCAAAGGAGAGCCTGAACGTTGCAACCTCCCTATTGGCTGTTTATTGGCTGTTTGTAAAAATGTATCAATTGTTGCCCTTCATCGTGGACTCGAGAGACGAGACCTGACGAGTTAGTTCGTTGGTAGCAGAACAAAATGTCTGGACACAAATTGGGTTTTCAGAAAAGGAAAGAAAATAAACGCAGGGTCGAAAATACAAAAAAGGAGGCAGAAAATGCAAAACGAGTTTTAAGGTAGGACAAATGGTTACTTTTCTGAGGCAGCCCGCCGTGGCTGCAGGCTTTCAGTTGTGTCATTGAATGCTTACTTTTCTGAGGCAGCCCACCGTGGCTGCCTGCAGGCTTATTTATTATAGCCCTTTTAGTTAAAATAGTTGATCTAAAATGTTTATAGTTATAGTTATGTGATGGTTGTCCTCAGTGTTTGAACTATGCCGATATTTTCGGGGGGTCCCTTTTTTTCCCTGGGGGGTGCTTGCGCTTGTCTCAGAGAGCGGATCTCCAAACACATGAGAAGCCTATCTTACGCACATATCATGCAGACTCCACACCTCCGCACACGCATCGCGTCTGAAGTCATAACTCATCAGGGGAAATCGTGTCCGCATTGGCATGTTCAAAAAACAACCTCGCGTCAACAATGATACCACACGCAAGAAAAAAAAACAGTCAGGCTACTCAACAACCAACCTGGCAGCAGCAGTCGTTGTCATATCGGTTTATTTTATCTTTGATGTAAACACAACACTTCGGATATGCAAATGCTTCCCCTTACACACGATTGCTATGTCAATAAACATCATTTTGCCAATATTTTAGAGACCCCCCAACATTTCCCAAATCATGTTTTCAAGGGATCTCATGTCTGTTTCAGGGGATCTCGGATCCCCTGAGTACCCCCGTAGTTCGAACACTGGTTGTCCTGATTTAGACTGGTGTGGTATTTTTTGGGTTTTTTGGGGGGGGGGGGGGTTGCACGATGTTGCACCCGGGTCCAGATTAGGGCAGAACCGGCCCTGACTACATTTCAGGTGTAGTTTGTTTTATGTATGTATGTACTTGCATAGATGTGTACTTGGTCTTCCAATATGGCGACTACCAAAATCTCGCGGCGCGGTGACGTCATGCGGGATCCCTCTATAGATCAGGGTTGGGTCATAAAAAATATCCCAAATTTGAATATCCCAGGGAGCACCATTAAATCCATTATAGCAAAATGGAAAGAATATGGCACCACTACAAACCTGACAAGAGAAGGCCGCCCACCAAAACTCACAGACCAGGCAAGGAGGGCATTAATCAGAGATGTAACAAAGACACCAACGATAACGCTGAGGGAGCTGCAAAGATCCACAGTGGAGATGGGAGTATCTGTCCATAGGACCACTTTAAGCCGTACACTCCACAGAGTGGGGCTTTATGGAAGAGTGGCCAGAAAAAAGTCATCGCTTAAAAATCACGTTTGCAGTTTGCCCAACAGCATGTGGCAGACTACCCAAACATATGGAAGAAGATTCTCTGGTCAAATGAGACAAAAATTGAACTTTTTTGGCCATCATGGGAAATGTCATGTGTGGCGCAAACCCAACACCCTGAGAACACCATTCCTACAGTGAAGCATGGTGGTGGCAGCATCATGCTGTGGGGATGTTTTTCATCTGCAGGGACAGGAAAGCTGGTCAGGACTGAAAGAAAGATGGATGGCACTAAATACAGCGCAATTCTGCAGGAAAACCTGTTTGAGTCAGCCAGAGGTTTGAGATTGGGACAAAGGTTCATGGTCTAGCAGAACAATGTCCCTAAACATACTGCTAAAGCTACACTGGAGTGGTTTAAAGGGAAACATTAAAATGTCTTGGAATGGCCTAGTCAAAGCCCAGACCTCAGTCCAATTGAGAATCTGTGGCATAACTTGAAGATTGCTGTACACCAACGCAACCCATCTAACTTGAAGGAGTTGGATTAGTTTTGCCTTGAGGAATGGGCAAAAATCCCAGTAGCTACATGTGCCAAGCTAAAAGAGACATACCCCAAGAGACTTGCAGCTGTAATTGTAGCAAAAGGTGGCTCTATAAAGTATTAACTTTGGGGGGGATACCTATGCACACTCCAGATTTCTGTTTTTTCATCTAAATTATTGTTTGTGTCTCAATAAAACAACAATGTGCAACTTTAAAGTGGTAAGCATGTTGTGTAAATCAAATGGTGCTAACCGCCCCAAAATCCATTTAAATTCTAGCTTGTAATACAACAAAATAGGACAAACACCAAGAGGGATGAATACTTTTGCAAGGCACTGTATGTCAACCCAAAACATTATGGTTTAGGCCACACCGATTTTATGCTTAAGTCTGAATACATACACTAATATTCGGAGTACTAAACAAATAAAGAGAAAGACGAGACATTGCATTCCACAAGTTTAGGTTTTTAGTGCTCATTTAAGTGCTTGGAGAAGTGGGAGGTCTTTAGTCTTTGTTTGTAGACAGTCAGAGAAAGTTCATTATACAGCCTGGGCGCCAGAACAGAGAAGAGTCTTAATGCATGTCTTCATGTTGTACCTTGAAGGATGGTAGGTCAAGGTGAGTCAAACTAAAAATGAACTTGGCACAGAACAAGGTTTGAATCACCATTTCAAGATATGAAGAGAACTTCCTCTACGAGTGTTTGACTTGATGAGAGATGTGACAGGGCTATAACTGACATGTTTATGGCTTTATGATCAGTGAACTGGATGTTTTTCTCCACACATCTGTGAATGTAGCAATTTTACATGCCAACATTTGAGTGTACCCATTTTATGGGATCTACAGGACATATCTCTATTAAAGTCTTTATTAAACTGCAACTGAACAAGTCACACTGACTCTTGGCATCGTAATGACCAGTTATTCAGATGCTGATTCTCCATCTGTCCTGTCTGTGTGAATTTTGACCACGTGATTTATTCCATTTAATTTGATCCAAAAAGCAAAACACCCAAATGACACATTCTAAAAGTGCATGCCAATTAATTTAGGAATAAAGAACAATGGGGTGTGCTGTAATAGGAAATCATTAACCACAGGGTGGTGTGCTGTGGTTGCTACCACCCTGAAGTCGATTATTTCTCTGGAACAGCACGTCCTGAAGTGTTTTATTCTTCTTATACCACAGAATTTTACCAACAATTAAAATGCATTTATTAAAGAATGATAAAAAAAAGCCTTGTATAGTTATATTTAATATTTTGGAGCAAGTGAGTTCATGTTAGCACTTACGTTATAGCAATAAATCACTGGCGGCTCGTTAATAGGGGCGATTTGGGCGATGCACTCCCAAACAGGGAGGGAGATTTTTTTTTTTATCTACTCCTACTACCACGGCAACAGTAATGTCATTGTCCAATCAGGCTGAAGTCGCGCCTGGTGTAGCCACGCCCTTTTGGGGCGATTTCTGTCAGGTTCAGATTTGCCCCAAAATCTCCCATTGACAGTAATGGTACGTACATTTTTTTCAAAAATCATGCTCCCAATGCATTTTCTATTGGGTTTTATGTGCTCGCACAAGCAGCGTGCTTACGTCATACGCCTGTTGCGCCGCGCAAGTGTTGCCAGATTGGGCATTTTTAAGTGCATTTTAGCGGGTTTTGAACATAATTTTGGGCTGGAAAACGCAACTTGCGCGGGAAATGTGTGAACATTCTATGAAGAAGATGGCGGCAAGTGTTGAGTGCAACAATACGATAGCGTCTCTGAAAGAAGTTCCCTTTAGTCGTCGTACCAATGAGGAGAAAACAGCAATCAAACAGCTAGGACCTCCTAGACCGAATTTAAACATCAAGTAAGTGTCTACGAAGGGGGAGAAGACCTGCTCAAGAGGTTTTAACAAGAACTGGTACCACCGGAAAACTTGGCTAGCTGGCTGTGATGTAGTCAATGCTCTTTTTTGCTACCCTTGCGTTCTCTTCCACCCTGGAAGTAGCACAGCAGATGGTACAGTGATATCTGATATTTGAATTTACTAGGCAAAAGTTTTTTTTTTTTTTTGTGTGTGTGTGTGTGTTTTACCAATGGAAGTTGTTTTACCAATGGCAGTTTAACATTGCCATGTTTTTGTTTTACCAATGGCAGTTTAACATTGCCATGCTTGGAATATTTCAGTAGCCTCAGGTTCTCTCTGACTTGGTGTAAATTAAGCATATTTTCAGTTTTTATATATTGTACAGTATGTGTTCATTGGACCCAGCAGCACCTTACCTTTTTTCCAACTTGTTAAGCCAAGTTGCACTGACTACAAAACCTTGTGTAACCTTGTGTGTATATAGCTAAATAACTAAAGCCTTTTGTGTTCATTGACATGCTTGTAATACTTTAAATTTCCTTTTAAGGCATGGCTTCCTGGAGGAATTCTTGGGAAAAAAACTGCAGAATTTATTTAGAATTATTATTTGTTGTTAAAATGGTGCAATTCCATATAAAAAAACCACATAATTAAGCTGCACATGTTTGTTTGATGGTTATGCTTTTCTTCATCTTTTTCAAAACTTAAATAAACACTTGTTTTGGATTTATATCCTGCCACTTTAATTGCATTCTTTAGAATGAAGAAATTAGAATATGTTTATAATTAAGAATTTGTGTCTACTTATTATAGAATACTGGAAAAATATGAGAAAAAATGAGTAATGTAATATTAATTGATTGTGATGCCAAATGTTTTGCTTTGAATGCTTCACAATGAATCTTCCTTAGTTTTAGCCTGGCAAGCCAGACTAAATGTGAATATTTGCCACTCATAGGCAAAAATATTTTTGGCCGCTAGGCGGGTGGGTCTAGTTTACTAGGCTAGTTTGCCACCTTTAACTTGTTCAGTGTTGCCACCTAGTGGAGAGAAGAGATATTGTCTATTAGGGGTGGGCAAAAATATCGATACGGCAATATATCGCGATACTTTGTCTTCTGATTCAATATCGATACTCAAAATTTGAATATCGATATTTTTTTCAAATAATAAATCATGTTTCAGACGGGTTGTAAATCCAGTATGACTTCCGCACCTCTGCTCCGCAAGGTGTCGCTGTGCCGCTACCTCACTGCAAGGCACTCTTCGTCTTCTCTTTTTTTCCCGGTGGTTGCAGTGAGGAAAAAAAACAAGCAAGCATGGCTGTTAATGTAAACCTAGAGACGCCGCCGAACTTTAAGGCAGATGTTTGGAGGCACTTTGGATTCCAAAGGAAAGGAGAAAAAAAACAGTGAGCTGGACAAAGAGTACGCACTTTGCAAAACCTGTTTCGCTCCAATTAGATATTCAGGTAACACAACAAACTTGTGAACTTACTTAGCACGACACCACCCCGACATATTAGCTCAGCCGGAGCCACCGAAACCCGACCCGAAGCAAACTACACTGGACAGCGCCAAAGTCCTCCCGTCTACTTCAGTCATGTGTGACTTACTGTAACTGTGAACTTAATTTTGTCATTTAAGGCCAAAGGCAAGAAGCTGCACTTTATTTTGCATTTTCAATTTTAGTGTGTGTGAGACACTGCATTTTATTTTGAGTATTTACTCAAAGTTCAGAAGAAACATGATTCACTGAGGTTTCAATTCAGTTTCAGTGTGTGGACACTGACCCACACTGCACTTTGTTTCATAATTGTGCTCAGGGAGACTAAGATGCACACTGCACTTTTCAATGTGTTCCAGACAGTGTGTTGTTCCTGCAAATATGTTGGAACTTGCGCTTGTATAGTTACAATAAAATGGCATGGATAATTTGAATTACATTGTTTTGACTCAGTTTGTCCCATGAATTATCACTATCATCTGATGTACATACAACTCGGATTTTAAGATGCATAATGCAGTTTACATTTTTCAGTGAACTATGTAGAATATCACAATATATCGCAATATCGTATCGTGACTCAAGTATCGTGATGCGTATCGTATCGTGACTCAAGTATCGTGATGCGTATCGTATCGTGAGGTCCTTGGCAATACCCACCCCTATTGTCTATATTGATATCTGAATTTACCAGGCAAAAACAAGTTCGGCCAATTGAATTGCTACCTAGGTCAATTTACTTCAGTCCTGTGGACATTTATGGTCCGTGTAGACATAACGGGGGGAAAATTGCCCCCCCTGAAAAAAAATTCAGGAGCCGCCACTGCAATAAATATTAAGCCATAAGTCATCCCCACCTTTCTCTTGAAGGGTAATATGACAAAAAAAATGCAGGTTGTTACTGAGAAATAGTAAAAAGTAAAAATAGTAAATTAAAAAAAATCCTCCAGACAAACCACCTCTGGTACAAGGTGCTGACACTGGAGACTCTAGACTTTAAGGTCTCCTTAAAGATCTCATCTCATCTCATTATCTCTAGCCGCTTTATCCTTCTACAGGGTCGCAGGCAAGCTGGAGCCTATCCCAGCTGACTACGGGCGAAAGGCGGGGTACACCCTGGACAAGTCGCCAGGCTCCTTAAAGATGATATATATTTTTCTTTCCTAAACAAAGCAACACATTTCTAATCAGTTTATTAGACTTAGATTATGTGTAGCATCTGCTATACAAGTCTCTGTGAATGAGCTTGAGCTGTTAGTATGGAAAAGATAACATATTAGCACAAGCACATGAATATAAACCTGTGATTTGCCTTTGCATTGGAACTACTGTCAGAGCTGCTGTTATAGGAAATAAACCAACACCTTCTGACCAATCTGCTTTGAGAATTCAACAGCACTTTGTTACAAATACTTCACTAAGCTGTAAGTGATATTACATTTGGTGTTTGAGTGTCATTTTATTTATGCAGAGTTTCCATGGAATTATTAGTGCAGGTCAAATTAATCTTTTAGGAAGCATAAAATACAATAATTGCATCTTAGAAAGAAAGAAAGAAAGAAAGAAAGAAAGAAAGAAAGAAAGAAAGAAAGAAAGAAAGAAAGAACGAGAATGAACTGATCCATGCATGGAAAAACTGGAGGTGCACTGTAACATGTCAGGTTATTAGCCAGGTTGCTTTTGTCACCCATGATGCACTGGCAGAAGACACTGAGTGCACCCTGATGTGTGACCATCTGTGTTTGTGCAAGCATACTGCCAATTCACATCAGTTCATGTAGGCTTATACTGCAGCCTACTTCCATTTATTATTTAACAGCCTGGCTGTAATAGTTTTAGAATCCAAAGTCTCACCGTCTCATATATCATATCTGTTTTTCAGGATCTCTTCGATGTGATTGCCTTTTACAAGCTTTAAACAATGTTAAAAATACATTCTGCCATTCCGCTTACAGTGTTAACAATAACTTGAGGCTAGACGAACAGCACAGCAGCCGGAAGAACAAGCAAAAGACAAAAAGCCGTGTTTTTGAAGATCGTAAAACCTGTCTTGCTCTGTTTATTGTTTACATTTAGTATTGCTTTATTGTTTGTGAGGGTTTTTACTTATCAGGTTATATTAAAATGTCACATGTTTTGGAGTAGTGATAATGAGCAGACTGAAAAATGTGTGACTATTTCCTAGAAAGATTTGTGTAAGAACTTAAATGTTACATAATATTGATAAAGGAGCATAATCCACCATCCACAGCTACATTTCATGTTATAGAACATCCCTGAGACAAATAATCAGTTATTCTACAGCAGCTATAATCAGTTGCTCTGTGACCAGCTTCTCTTCTTTTGCCTCTTGCTTCATGTTAATAAGACACAAACAGGCACACACACAAAAACCTCCACAGCTTGTCATCTAATTGAGAAACTAAAAGTGCAAAGTCCTCCTCTGTCCTGAACCTTTTCCCAAAGCTGAACCCTTACTGTCTGTTACAAAGTGCTGACACTGGAGCCTTCTTCCAGTAATGTTACATAAACATCTCCTCACAGGAACTTTCACCATATCAACACACATATATACAGCATTTTTCTCTTTTAAGTAACATACAGTGCCTTGCAAAAGTATTCATCCCCCTTGGTGTTTGTCCTGTTTTGTCACATTACAAACTGGAATTAAAATGGATTCTTGGAGGGTTTGCACCATTTGATTTACACAACATGCCTACCACTTTAAAGGTGAAAATTATTGTTTTATTGTGATACAAACAATAATTAAGATGAAAAAACAGAAATCTGGAGTGTGCATAGATATTCACCCCCTTTTGTATGAAACCCCTAAATAAGAGCTGGTCCAACCAATTCACTTCATAAGTGACATAATTAGTTGATTAGATCCACCTGTGTATGATCCAAGTGTCACATGATCTGTCACATGATGTCTGTATAAATCAACCTGTTCTGGAAGGACCCTGACTCTGCAACATTACTCAGCAAGCAACATGAAAACCAAGGAGCCTCCAAACAGGTCAAAGTTGTGGAGAAGTATAGATCAGGGTTGGGTCATAAAAAATATCCCAAACTTTGAATATCCCAGGGAGCACCATTAAATCCATTATAGCAAAATGGAAAGAATATGGCACCACTAAAAACCTGACAAGAGAAGGTCGCCTACCAAAACTCACAGACCGGGCAAGGAGGGCATTAATCAGAGATGCAACAAAGACACCAATGATAACACTGAAGGAGCTGCAAAGATCCACAGTGGAGATGGGAATATCTGTCCATAGGACAACTTTAAGCCATACACTCCACAGAGTGGGGTCAGAGACAAAGAGGAAGAGTGGCCAGAAAAAAGTCATTGCTTAAAAAAAATCACATTTGGAGTTTGCCCAACAGCATGTGGCAGACTCCCCAAACACATGGAAGAAGATTCTCTGGTCAAATGAGACAAAAATTGAACTTTTTGGCCATCATGGGAAATGCCATGTTTGGTGCAAACCCAACACCCTGAGAACACCATCCCTACAATGAAGCATGGTGGTGGCAGCATCATGCTGTGGGGATGTTTTTCATCTGCAGGGACAGGAAAGCTGGTCAGGACTGAAGGAAAGATGGATGGCCCTAAATACAGGGCAGTTCTGGAGGAAAACCTGTTTGAGTCAGCCAGAGGTTTGAGATTGGGATGAAGGTTCATGGTCTAGCAGGACAATTACCCTAAACATACTGCTAAAGCTACATTGGAGTGGTTTAAAGGGAAACCTTTAAATGTCTTGGAATGACCTAATCAAAGCCCAGACCTTAATCCAATTGAGAATCTGTGGCATGAGTTGAAAATTGCTGTACACCAACGCAACCCATCTAACTTGAAGGAGTTGGATTAGTTTTGCCTTGAGGAATGGGCAAAAATCCCAGTGGCTAGATGTACTAAGCTAATAGAGACATACCCCAAGAGACTTGCAGCTGTAATTGTAGCAAAAAGTGACTCTATAAAGTATTGACTTGGGGGGTGAATACCGATGCACACTCCAGATTTTGTTAGGACTGGGACTGTTTTGGCCTCTAGAGGCCGCTGTTATTTCCTTTCCTTGTCATGTTTGTTTTGGCCTCTAGAGGCCGCCACTGTTTCTGTGTTTTATGTTTGTTGTTTTCCATGTGTCTTGTGCCCCGCCTAGTCCTCATTAGTGTCACCTGTGTCCTATTTTAGTTTGTGTATTTATACCCCTGAGTTCAGTCCTCTTGTCACGGAGTCTTTGTGCTGTTATGTTTAGCTCCAGTTACCTCTGTTCCATGTCTTTGTCTTTTTGGTTTTGCACTTTGCTTTTCTTTTTGGACTTTTTGGACTTTGTATTTACTGTTTTTTGGATCTTCTGAGCGTTGGTATTTTGCCTTTTCTTTTCTAGTTTTTTGGCTTTTGTATTTGACTTTGACCTTTTGGATATTTTATTTTTCCCTTCATCTTCTGAGTGTTTTTTGGATTATATTTTTTTGGACTGTAAATTATTGTAAATAAACTTTTTGATACTTTTCTACTTCCTCCTCATGCCTCTGCACTTGAATCATCCCCCTGGTGGCCTAGTGGGGGTTTGCTGGATTATCACACCAGCGAACCAGGTTCGAATCCCAGCAAAACTCCAACAGAAAGACTCCGTCATGACCGACTCAGCAGAGGCTGCTTCAACTGTCTACCCAGCCAACCTTCAGGGAATTATGGCAGCTTTGACACGCTTCGGAGCGACCATGGACACTCATGGACGAACACTCACAAGCCAACGTGAGGCCCTTGCTTGCCACGAGGTACTGCTTCAGCAAATTGGGAAAACCCTGGCACAGCTGACACCTCTGCCTGCATCTCCTCATCCTGATCCAGCTCCTGTTCCTGCTCCAGTGCCTCCCGCCACACTGTCTCCTTCACCTCGCAAACCCAGCCTTCCTGCACCACAGAGGTATGATGGCAAGCACGGTGAGTGCCGGGAGTTCCTTACCCAGTGCCAACTCACCTTTGAGCTCCAGCCTACCACCTACACTATGGATCGCCGCAAGATCGCCTTTGTGATAACCTTGTTAGCTGGTAAGGCACGAGCTTGGGCAACAGCTATCTGGCAGAGATGGGGACCCGAGTGCTCTGATTTTGAACTGTTTACTGAAGAGATGCTTCGGGTCTTCGACCAGGCGGACATCAGTACCGACGCAGCCAGAAAGCTCATGTCCATCCGGGAAGGAGGAAGCGTCACAGACTACACCATATCGTTCTGGACGCTCGCAGCAGTCAGCGGATGGAATGAGGCTGCCCTGGTTTCAGCCTTTCACCATGGTTTGTCTGACCCCATCAAGGACGGCCTGGCCTCTATTGGATGCCCAAGTGACCTCGAAACTCTGATCTCACATGCTATTCATCTGGACAACAGAATTAGAGAACGCCGCCAAGTCCTGAGCCTCCCCGGCCTCACTGCCTCAACATGGAGCCTGTCTACCTCCTCCAGTGACTGTCCAGAGCCCATGCAAGTTGGCCGTACTCGTCTCTCCATAGCCGAGAGGGAGCGCAGAAGGAGGGACAAGTGCTGCATCTACTGTGGCAAGCCTGGTCACTTCCGAGCATCATGTCCCGAGCTCTTGGGAAAAGGACCGCCCCGTCCAGCCGAGGGAGGGTTGTGACGGGGCCTACCCTCTCTCCAGGACTCCCTGGCCAAGGAATCTACATCCCGGTCTCCATCTCCTGGGGTGAGTCCGTCCACTCTTGTCAAGCCTTGTTAGACTCAGGGGCGGCTGGAAACTTTATGGATATCCACTTCGCCCAAAGCATCAATGTCCCGACTGCGCCCCTTGAAGTTCCACTGTCTGTGTTTGCCCTCGATGGCCAAGCGTTAGGTGATGGAAGAGTCACCCAAGTTACTTCTCCAGTCTTCCTCCAGCCTCAAGGTCACAAGGAAGAAATATTCCTGCACCTGATTCCTTCACCTGAGTTCCCAGTTATTCTAGGTCTTCCTTGGCTTACCCGCCACAACCCTCATATAGACTGGGTCACTAGCCAGGTTGTGGAATGGGGCCCTGCGTGCCATGCCTCTTGTCTGCTCTCTAGCTCTCCTGTGTCTCCTGCCGAGCCCCCTGATCTCACCAAGCTATCTCAAGTTCCCACAGAGTACTGGGATTTGAAGGACGTATTCAGCAAGAGCAGGGCCGCCATTCTTCCTCCGCACCGGGCCTACGACTGTGCCATCGACTTGCTCCCTGGGACTACCCCTCCTCGTGGCAGACTGTTTTCCCTCTCTCAGCCAGAACACAAGGCCATGGAGGAATACCTCAAAGACGCCCTGGTCTCTGGGTTCATTCGACCTTCCACCTCACCTGCTGGTGCCGGCTTCTTTGTCGGCAAGAAGGATGGGGGGCTCTGACCATGTATTGACTACAGGGGCCTGAACAAGATCACTGTGCGCAACCGATATCCCCTTCCGCTGATGTCCACAACATTCAACCTGCTCCAAGGTGCCACCATCTTCACCAAGTTGGACCTACGGAACGCATACCACCTCATCCATATCCGACAGGGAGATGAGTGGAAGACTGCCTTTAACACCCCGTCTGGGCACTACGAATACCAGGTGATGCCCTTCGGACTCACCAACGCACCAGCTGTTTTTCAGGCCCTAATCAATGACGTCTTGAGGGACATGATTAACCTGTACGTTTTTGTCTACCTCGACAACATCCTTATCTTTTCCAAGACCGTGCAGGAGCACTGCCACCATGTTCCCGAGGTCTCCTTTCTGGGTTTTATTGTATGGACAGGCCAACTCCAAATGGACCCAGCCAAGACCCTGGCCGTCTGGGACTGGCCCACTCCCAAGTCCGTCAAAGAGGTTCAGCGGTTCTTAGGATTTGCTAACTTCTACCGCAAGTTTATCAGGAACTTTAGTTCTGTAGCAGCACCCATGTCGGACCTCACCAAAGGGACAGGTGGATCTTATGTCTGGTCTCCTCAGGCGGAAAAGGCGTTCAAAGACCTCAAGCACCGCTTCTGCACAGCACCCATTCTGGTCCTCCCGGACACCTCCCAACCATTCATCGTGGAGGTGGACGCCTCGGACAGTGGTGTCGGCGCAGTGCTCTCTCAACGTTCGGAAGGAAAGCTGCACCCCTGCGCTTACTTCTCCCACCGCCTGAGTCCTGCGGAGTCCCGGTACGATGTGGGGGATCGAGAACTGCTAGCGGTCAAACTGGCCCTTGAGGAGTGGAGGCACTGGCTGGAGGGAGCGCAACATCCATTCCTGGTTTGGACTGACCACAAGAACCTGGAGTACCTCCAGCAAGCCAAGAGACTGAACCCACGACAGGCTAGGTGGGCCCTGTTTTTCAGTCGGTTTGACTTCACCCTCTCGTACTGCCCCGGCTCCAAGAACACCAAACCTGACGCACTGTCCAGGCTGTTCTCTGCCACTAACAGGGAGAGTGAAGTCGGGCCTATTATCCCTGTGTCCCAGATTGTGGCCCCTGTCCGCTGGGGTATTGAGGAGGCCGTCCGATGAGCCCAAAGCCAGGACCCCGGTCCTGGGACGGGGCCACCGGGCCTCTTGTATGTCCCACATCAAGCCTGGGCTAAGATTCTCCAGTGGGGTCACTCTTCCCCTCTCACCGCCCACCCGGGAGCTCGGAGGACCCTGGACTTCCTGAAAAGACGCTTCTGGTGGCCTAAAATGGAGAAGGAAGTAAGGTCATTTGTCCTGTCCTGTGAGGTCTGCACCAGAACCAAGAACCCGCGACAGCGTCCCCAGGGTCTCCTGCATCCTCTGCCCATTCCCCGGCGTCCCTGGTCCCACGTGGCAGTCAACTTCATCACGGGTCTCCCTGAGTCTCAAGGTAACACTGTCATTTTGGTTATAGTCGACAGATTCTCGAAGGCCTGCCGCTTCATACCACTGTGCAAACTCCCTTCTGCTCTTGAAACAGCCAAACTTATTTTTAATCATGTCTTCCGAGTCTTTGGTCTCCCACAGGACATCGTCTCAGACCGAGGGCCCCAGTTCTCCTCCCGAGTCTGGCATGGGTTCTGCAAGGTCATCGGAGCCACTGCCAGCCTCTCCTCTGGGTTTCACCCACAGTCCAATGGCCAGACGGAGAGGCTCAACCAGGACCTGGAAACCACCCTGCGAGGCCTGGCTATGGATAACCCGACATCATGGAGCACCTGGCTGCCATGGGCAGAGTATGCCCACAACACCCTGCAGTGATCGGCCACCAAGCTGTCACCATTCCAGTGCCAATTCGGGTTCCAGCCACCTCTGTTCCCAGACCAGGAGGGGGACGCGGGGGTGCCCTCGGTCAACCAATATGTGAGACGGTGTCGCAAGACCTGGAGCAAGGTCAGGAAGACCCTCATCCAGACCTCCAGAACCAACCAGACTCAAGCCAACCGCCATAGAAGACCTGCCCCTGCTTTCCGCCCTGGGCAGCGGGTTTGGCTGTCCACTAAGGACCTTCCGCTGCGGGTGGAGAACCACAAGCTTGCTCCTCGCTACATTGGCCCCTTCAAGGTGGTGCACAGGGTGAACCCTGTCGCCAACCGGCTCCAGTTGCCCCGGACTCTGAGGATCAACCCCACATTCCATGTTTCCCTGTTGCGGCCCATACTGACGTCCATGTATGCCCCTGCCCCTAGGAACCCCCCACCCCCCTGCATCTTCCAGGGTCAGACTGTGTTCACTGTGCATCGCCTGCTTGACTCCCGCCGGGTCCGCGGCGGGCTTCAATATCTAGTGGACTGGGAGGGCTATGGTCCTGAGGAGCGCTGCTGGGTTCCCGCTCGGGACGTCTTAGATAAAGAACTGTGTCGGGACTTCCATTTGGCCCATCCGGATCGCCCTGGGAACGTCAAGAGACGCTCCTGGGGGGGGGGTGTCCTGTTAGGACTGGGACTGTTTTGGCCTCTAGAGGCCGCTGTTATTTCCTTTTCTTGTCATGTTTGTTTTGGCCTCTAGAAGCCGCCACTGTTTCTGTGTTTTATGTTTGTTGTTTTCCATGTGTCTTGTGCCCTGCCTAGTCCTCATTCGTGTCACCTGTGTCCTATTTTAGTTTGTGTATTTATACCCCTGAGTTCAGTCCTCTTGTCACGGAGTCTTTGTGCTGTTATGTTTAGCTCCAGTTACCTCTGTTCCGTGTTCCTTGCCTTTGTCTTTTTGGTTTTGCACTTTGCTTTTCTTTTTGGACTTGTATTTACTGTTTTTTGGATCTTCTGAGCGTTGGTATTTTGCCTTTTCTTTTCTAGTTTTTTGGCTTTTGTATTTGACTTTGACCTTTTGGATATTTTATTTTTCCCTTCATCTTCTGAGTGTTTTTTGGATTATATTTTTTTGGACTGTAAATATTGTAAATAAACTTTTTGATACTTTTCTACTTCCGCCTCATGCCTCTGCACTTGAGTCATCCCCCTGGTGGCCTAGTGGGGGTTTGCTGGATTATCACACCAGTGAACCAGGTTCAAAACCCCAACAGATTTCTGTTTTTTCATCTTAATTATTGTTTGTGTCACAATAAGAAAAACAATGTGCAACTTTAAAGTGGTAGGCATGTTGTGTAAATCAAATGGTGCTAACCCCCCAAAAATCCATTTTAATTCTAGCTTGTAATGCAACAAAACAGGACAAACATTAAGGGGGATGAATACTTTTGGTACTGTGTATTTAAAAAAAAATCTGTTTATTATTAGACCTAAATTATGTGGTCATCCTCTAGTGAATGAGTTGTTATTATAAAAACAATAACTATAAAGTTGTAGCTGTTTTAGAGTTGTTACTATAAAAGCATATTAGAATAAGCGGATTAATATTAACCCTGCATTTGATAACAGCTGGAATGACCGTCAGAGCTGTTCTGTTGATTTGTGCGAAGAAATTACTCAACACTTTCTGACCAATCAGATTGAAGAATTCAACAACTCTGTGGGATCAAATTCTAAATTTGAACCTGGGCTTCTTTTGTTCTTGTGAATATTTGTGCAATGGTCAACTCCACACCCCTTTTATTTCTAAAACCACAACAAAATAATACACAGTGGGTGTTCAGAGTTACTTATGAAACCATTTTCAGTGTATCACTTATAAAAAGCAAATCAATGCCTATTTAACAAAGTGTTCGGATGCCAAACTCTACAGTGGCCTCATTGATTTTATATTCTGGATCAGCCATACATCATTCTCCATGAAAGCGCCATCATTATACTGGAGAAAATGAAATAATGTGTTGCTTGGCAACAACAAAGTCGTGTTTTGTTCTTGTTATTTAACATCCTACATCCTAAAAAAGTGCATTATGTAAAGTAAAGTCCAGTACCAGTCAAAAGTTTGGACACCCCTACTCATTCATAGGTTTTTCTGTATTTTGACTATTGTAGAACAATACTGAAGACATCAAAAATATGTAATAATACGTGGAACATGTATGGAATTGTGTTAAACAAAAAAAGTGGTAAAAATGTTTTTCTATATTTTAGATTCTTCAAAATAGCCAGCGTTTACCTTGACCCTTTGCACACTATTGGCATTATCTTAACCGGCTTCATGAGGTAGTCAGTTCAAAGACATGCAGGTAGGTAAATGTGGGGCGGCCTTGGGCTGAAGTGCCCTTGAGCAAGGCACCTAACCCCCAGCTGCTGCCTGGGCACTGTAGCATGGCTGCCTACTGCTCTGGGCATATGTGTGTGCTCATTGCTCACTTGTATGTGCATGTGTGTGTTCACTGCTTCAGATGGGTTAAATGCAGAGAGGAATTTCACTGTGCTTAAGAGTCTCGTCTCATCTCATCTCATTATCTCTAGCCGCTTTATCCTTCTACAGGGTCGCAGGCAAGCTGGAGCCTATCCCAGCTGACTACGGGCGAAAGGTGGGGTACACCCTGGACAAGTCGCCAGGTCATCACAGGGCTGACACATAGACACAGACAACCATTCACACTCACATTCACACCTACAGTCAATTTAGAGTCACCAGTTAACCTAACCTGCATGTCTTTGGACTGTGGGGGAAACCGGAGCACCCGGAGGAAACCCACGCGGACACGGGGAGAACATGCAAACTCCACACAGAAAGGCCCTCACTGGCCATGGGGCTCGAACCTTCTTGCTGTGAGGCAACAGCACTAACCACTACACCACCGTGCTGCCGTGCTTAAGAGTATGTGTGATAAATAAAGTTGTTGTGAAATGCTTTTCAATTAACAGGTGTGCCTCATCAAAAGTTAATTAGTGGAATTAGCGCCTTCTTAGTGCGTTTGAGAGCAAACAGTAAATAATAAATAATAAAAATACAGTAAACAGCCCTATTCCACAACCGCAGTAATCCATATTATGTCAAGAACCGCTCAACTAAGTAAAGAGAAACGACATCCATCATTACTATTATACATTTTTGTTTTTGTTCTTTTTTTATGCACTATTATCACATGTTGCACTATTATTGTTGACAGTTCCACCACTTACATTTCAGAATTCCTACTGCTACCTCACTTCATTGCGTCACTTTATATGGCTCTACACCACTAGCTTACACACACCATTAGCTGATGTAATGCCACTACCAATTTTTGTCCTTTGTTGCTGTCTTTTGTGAGCAGTTGCCCTTATTTAATTCTATTTTATATTCTATTTTATTCTATTCTATTTTTTCTTTTACTTAGTCTACATCTATTTATGTCAACTAAGTAAAAGGAAAAAAAAAGAATTGACTTTATATTTGCTCTGTACTTGATCTACTGTAACACCTGACTTTCCCCCTATGGGAATCAGTAAAGGAATATCTCATATTATCTTACTTTAAGACATAAAGTGTCTTTTAATTAATAAAAATAAAGAAAAAACATTGCATTTGAAGGTGTGTCCAAAATTTTGATGGTACTGTACATTTGTTTTTACATTCGAGATGACAACCAACATGAGAAAGCAAGCTATAGACACTGAAATATCTCAGGATGACTACAGTCAGTTTTCCCGAGATCAGGATATTGACAGAATGAATATTTTATAGTGCTGATAGAAACTGTTTCAGTGCAAATGCCACATAAAGAGCAATGATATCTCAGAGGCATGATGTGATTGTGATTTCAGTGACTGAAGGTTAATTAGATAAACACAGATAGAAAACAGTGCCTCATTCTTTCCTACATAATGGCCCTACACTCTTGGAAAACAAAGTATATCATTGTACCTTTAGGAGTATAACGGCTTGTGTCACTGGGGCAGTACCCTCTATTTGAACCATTTATATACTGATATACACTGATTGGAAACAAATATGTAACTTTTTGGCCCCAAAATGGACACATAGTTACAGTTGTGGCCAGAAGTTTACATACAGTGACATGAATGTCATCTTGGATATGAATGTCATGGCAATATTTGGGCTTTCAGCAATTTATTTGAACTGTTCTTTTTCTGTGGCAGAATGATTGTACAGCATACATCTTTAATAAAAAAAAACACACTAGAATTTGGTGCACAAGTTTTAATTTTCTTTGGGTTTTCTGAAAATCAACACAGGGTCAAAATTATACATACAGGGTCAAAAATATACATACAGCACACCTAATATTTGGGTAAAATGTCTCTTCCCAAGATTCACCTTGACCAAACATTTTTGTTTACCATGGGCAAGCTTCTGGCAGAATTATGGTTGGATATTTCACGACTCTTCATGGTAGAATTGGTAGAGTTCAATTTTTTTTTTTTCTTGGCATGGACTCAACTTATAAGCACGGTCCATATATTTTCAATAGGGTTGAAGTCAGAACTTGTTTTAAGCTGAATGTTAGCCTGCTTTTTCCTCCACAACCAGCTCTGATGTGTGTTTGGGTTCATTGTCCTGTTGTAACTCCCAAGTTCCAAGTTGTGTTCAAGTTTCTGATGGTTTGTGCTGAAGAATTCTGAGGTAGTTCTCCTTCATCATTCCATCCACTTTGTGCAAAGAACCAGTTCCAGTGGCAACAAATCAGCCCCAGAGCATGATGATCCTACCACCACCACCAGCAGTTGGTACAGTGTTCCTCTGTACATGGTGGTCATTGTGGCCAAACAACTCCATCTTTGTCTAATCTGACCATACAGCTATCCTCCAGAAGGCTTTTTCTTCATCTGTGTGGTCAGCTTCAAACTTTAGTTAAGCTTGAAGGTGTCAATTTTGGAGCAGAGGGTTATTTCTTGGATAGCAGCCTCTTAGTCCATGGTGATCTGAACTGTAGACAGTGATCCTTCAGCTTCCAGTTCATGGCAGAACTGTGCCATGGTGGTTCCCAGGTTGTTCCTGACCATCCAAACCAATTTTCTTTCAGCTGAGGGTGACAGTTTGTGTTTTCTTGAAGCAAAGCGACTTGGCAAAGTGACTACACCTCACAATAACTTGGATACAATTATTTGAACTGATCTTGGAATTTGCAGTTGTTTAGAAATGGCTCCAAGAGACATTCTGGAGTTGTGTACATCTGCGATCCTTTTTCTCAGATCTGCACTGAGATCCTTGGAATTTCCTATTTTACTGTGTGTTGGTCAATCCAATGAGTGCTGTAAACAAACCCTTTTTATGAAGGTACAGAGAAGCTACCAGCTGTAGTCAATCATGATCACTAACAGGAAGTTAAGAGACCTCGGCCTTGGCAGGATAAGAGACATTTTGGAAGTTTCAGCACCTTTGAATTAATAATCTAAGTGAGTGTATGTAAATTTTTGACCATGTATGTATAATTTTGAGCCTGTGTTGATTTCAGAAAACCCAAAGAAAATTAAAACTTGCACACCAAATTGTAGTGTTTTTTTTTAATTAAAGATGTGTGCTGTACAATCATTCTGCCACAGAAAAAGAACAGTTCAAAAAAAATTACTGAAAGCCCAAATATTACCATGACATTCATATCCAAGATGACATTCATGTTACTGTATGTAAACTTCTGACCACAACTTTACCTTGAGGTTCAGTAATGAGCCCTAGGGGGTATGGTAGTGTAGATTGTACCTTGGGGGACAGAAATGGACTCCTAATGTACCCCTATTTCTGGCAGTGTATATTCTCAAAGCAACTTATCTAATAGTTTTTTCAGATAAACCACCAGGAGCTCAGATGCATTGTCTAGAAAATCTAATAACACTCATATGAAAGGAGGAAAAGAAAAAAAAAAACACTTTTCAATTGCATTTTATGTTTCCCATGTCAGAAACAGAATGGAATTTGTCGCAATGGCCACATCTACCTCTGTGGAGAACATCAGTTGAAGATAGGGATGGGAACAGATTACTGCCCTCTGCTGATTGTATTGAGAATTGTTGCAGAAAGAAATGGTAATGCTCAAAGCATGAGTAAAAATCAATCAATCAATCAATCAATCAATCAATCAATCAATCAATCAATCAATCAATCAATCAATCAATCAATTTTTAACCCAAATATTTTAACCCAATCAACAGATTACAAGATCTACCCAGATACTTTCCATTACCCAACACACTTTTGCCATTTCTCCTTTGTCAGCCCATGAGGCCTTGGAAGGTGGAGTAGGGCTGACCTGTATATTAAGCTTTATAATTAACATGACTTCAGTGGGGTCCAAGATTTATTTCACAATGAAATTAGTAAACATTTGAGTTTATTAATTTAAAACACCACACTCCATCCTTCATCTACATCTTGGTTTATTTTCCATTTGGTTAATGGTTTCTTACATTTAAGCAATATCACATAAGCAAGAGTGTGATATTACGTTACTGGCATTTAGCGGACAGTCTTATCCAGAGCGATATACAACATACCCAGAGCAGCCTGGGGAACAGTTGGGGGTTAGGTGCTTTGTTCAAGGGCACTTCAGCCATTCCTGCATGATTCCAGGGAATCGAACCAGTGACCTTTTGGTCCTGAAGCTGCTTATTCATTAGGCTATAGCTTCCCCTATTGCTCTTTAATCATTACTGTGTGACATTTCAGACACAATGTAGCAACATTTTCTGTTTATTTTTGCTCCTCGAGTAAAAATAGATCTCAGAGAATGCCCACTCAGTTTATAGCATGTTGGCTAGCTCACTAGCTAGCTCAGGTTGACTTGTACACTCCTGTTAAAGGTACTTCTGATAAAATGGGCATCCCCTTTTCATCTTCACCTCATGAATTTTTATATTTTAACCCAAATGTTCCTGGAAATGATCATTTTCACACATCTACTGATGACGTCGTTAACTCTACTATAGTAACAGTTTCAAACTAGGAAGTGGAATTTTCCGTGGTGAACACAGATGATTGGATTGATACACACATTGAAACTTCCCAGCACAGTTATAGAAAATACAGACATTCAACTTGGAATGCTGCTCAAGCAATTAAATCAGTGGACCAGAACTAACTGTTCTGGAACTGTAAGCCTTTGCTTCATTTCTATCAAAACAGAGTGATGCAGCAGTGCTTTAGTCTGTTCAGCTCTCTCACCTCCTCATCTGTACAATCTAGCCAAACAGATCATATTCTAAAGATTCAACTTTCATGCAAATACCACCCTCACCAGCATCATGCTCAGATGAGTCGAGTTTCCACTATAACTTAGTGTAACCGTGTCATGTAGCTGCTTTTTTTCAGCTTTGGAGTCCAACTACTGTACTTCTACATTGGATTTATCATTAATATCACACTGTCACTGGAAAATGGTGACTGAGAGAAATGCTCTTGCTGGGTCTTTTTTGTGTATCTGTTATCACTTCCAGTATATTTGAGATTGTTAAAAGATTTTCTCCCTTGCTAAACAGCATCATAAGTTCACCTGTGATCTCAGTGTGCCAGAGAACCTCTAACTTCTCACAGGAGCAGTGAAAATACACCACCAGCCAAGAAATTAGCACCAGAATCACTAAAAACATCATAAATGTTTCAAGATAAACATATTTAATGATTGTGAGGAGAAACTAATTTGATTCTGGGAAGGGTGAGCTGGCCCCTTTAACATATCAAGCTCAACTGGATTTAAATCAGTGTTGTTGTTGTTGTTGTTGTTGTTGTTTTTAGATATGACAAGAAATGCCAAAATGTATAGTTTACAGTTAACTAGTTAAACGCAAATGTATGAAATGTACAGTACTAGCTTTGATGGCAGATTAGCAAAGCATACACCAGAGGCATCAACGATTGCTGCAACTTCTTCCCAAGATTTATTTTTCTTTGTAATGTCTCTGTAAAAATGATTTGGTGTTTTAACTTGAAAAAAGTTAACAACTGGGCTGCCTTAAAATTTAGCGTTCATTGAAATCCATATCGTAAGTCAAATTGATCTCCTCATTGTGCTAACTAATTATATGGGTTTCAGTGAATTCACAATTTTAAGGTAGCCAGTTATAAACCAGTGTATTATAAACCAGGACAAATTGCAGGTAGGAACTAATGTTGTTGAGCTGAAAAAACATCAGGCAATGTGTCATAGGATTGGTCTGCAGAACCATTCCTACTGAATCATTTCAACTTGCCACTAAGTCATACCTTCACGTTGCGCCATGTCCGTAGAAAATAGAAACCTGTCATTTTGTCATTTGCTAGAGTGAACATAGGGTAAACTTAACGATGGATTGTGTGGCACCTTAACATCCTCTTGTCCCCATGCCGTATCTTCAAACCTTGACACACCACTGAATCTGTGCCAGTATGTTAATGCGCTGAAAGGTGTGTGCTCAAGACCTCCTTATTGAGACTACTGGGAGGAAACTGGAGAACCCAGGGAATCTCACATAGTAAATTATCAGATTTCTTATATCTAAAGTGCTAATTGTTAATGAACTTATTCCTGATCAGGAGTTTAATGTACTGTGTTTAACAGAAATGTGAATTAAACCAAATAAGTGTGTAGCATTAAATGAAGCTAGTCCTCCTGGACACAGTTATATACACCAGCCTCATCTAACTGGCAGAAGAGGAGGCCTTGCAACTACTTATAATGATTATCAAGGCATAACACAAAAACCTGGTCAGAAATTCAATGTGTTTGAAGTTCTTGATATGAACATAAAATATGTAGCCACAAAAAAATACCCACTCAATTCTGTTACTTATCATTTACAGACCCCTGGGGCCATATTCTGAATTTCTTTCTGAATTTGTGGATTTCATCTCAAACCTGGGTATTTCCTGAGACAAAGCCTTAGTTGTTGGAGACTTTAATATTCACTTTGATAACTTGTAAGACCCTCTGAAAACAGCATTCGTGTCCATTCTATATTCAGTAGGGGTTACTCAGAATGTCATAGGACCGACTCCTAATGGTGGTCACACTCTTGATATAATACTGACATTCAGCTAAAATATAGAAAATATAGTCACACAAACAGTCTGAAGCTACCTCAGATCATTATTTCATCTTATTCAAACTGTTTTAGCAATAATATATGCATCTTGCCATGCTACTGTGTCAAATGTACATTCACATCAACTATTTCACAAAGTTTTATAAATAATCTCCCAGAGTTATCAACTTTGATTGATTATTATAGGCCAATATCAAACCTCCCCTTTATCTCCAAGATCCTAGAAAAAATTGTGGCACAGCAGTTATGCTCATATCTACATCAGAATAACATCCATGAAATGTATCAGTCAGGATTTAGACCTCATCATAGCACAAAGACAGCACTGGTTAAAGTAGTAAATGACATACTGTTGGCCTCTGATCAGGGCTGTGTCTCCCTGCTTGTATTGCTTGACCTTGGTGCAGCCTTTGACACCACTGATCATTCCATTCTCCTTGATACACTCAAAAATGTTTTGGGAGTTTAGTGTTTGTTGACGTAAAAGGTGACTTTTCTATGCATACTAAGGTAAAGTTTGGTGTTCCACAAGGTTCTGTCTTAGGCCCACTGCTTTTTTCTTTATATATGTTACCTCTGGGTGATATTATTCGTAAGCATAGTATTAGCTTCTACTGTTATGCTGATGTATGTTTCAGCGAAGCCTGATGAGAAACACCAGCTTAATAAAATTGAGGAATGTGTAAAGGGCATTAGACACTGGATGCTTATTAACTTCCTTCTACTTAACTCTGACAAATCAGAAGTACTTGTATTAGGACTGCATGCAGGGAGATGTATCTGTCGCATGTCCCAGACCTGGTGAAATGTAACTGAATTGTCTTGGCCAGCCCTAAGGGTCCCATCTGCATCTCATCATTGCTGAGGAGTGTGCTCCCATCACCCAATCAAGCATCCAGCCAGAGCAGGTCATGATATATTTTTTACCATATTAACATGCCATTGTTGTGTGTTATGCCTGATGTAAAGACTCTCGTCTCTGCGAGCCTACCACACAGATTTAATACTTGTCATTTTTAGGGCATACCTAACAACCTGTGTTTTCTTTCTCTCTGTCCCTCTGAGTTACATGTTGGTCCTGGGATTGAGATGCTGGCCTCTTCTGCCCCTCGGACCTGCTTGATCCATCCTGGTGCCCTGTGTCTGGTCGGAGTTTTATCGCACCGCTCCTGTGAAGGACGGCCCCATGAGGACAGTTGAGGGCTATACCTGTTAAAACTGTTAATATTATAGTCAGGCTGTCTGTTGTTGCCCAAATGAGGATGGGTTCCCTTTTGAGTCTGGTTCCTCTCGAGGTTTCTTCCTCATGTCGTCTGAAGGAGTTTTTCCTTGCCACCGTCGCCACAGGCTTGCTCATTGGGGATAGATTAGGGATAAAATTAGCTCATGTTTTAAGTCGTTCAAATTCTGTAAAGCTGCTTTGCGACAATGTTTATTGTTAAAAGCGCTATACAAATAAACTTGATTTGATTTGATTTGATGTAAGTTTTCTGATTACATAGTAACTTTGGATGGCCTTTCTGTTTCTTCACGTGCAATGGTAAAAGACCTTGGTATGATCACTGACTCCAGTCTTTTATTTGAAACTCATGTTGATAATATGAAGAGGATAGCCTTTTCCATCTCAGAAATATTGCAAAGATAAGAAATATAATGTCACTACATGATGCAGAAAAACTAGTTCATGGTTTTGTTACCTCTAGGTAGGATTATTGTAATGTCTTACTGTCTGAATGTTCCAATAAGTGCATAAACAAGCTCCTGTAGTCCAAAATGCAGCAGCAAGGGTCCTTCCTAGGACTAGAAGATATGACCACATCACCCCTGTCTTACCCTCATTGCATTGGCTCCCAATTAAATTTCACATTGATAATAAAATACTACTATTGACCTATAAAACACTGAATGGTCTTGTGCCACAGTATCTGAGCGAACTTCTGGTCCTTCATGACCCACCACGCCTACTTAGATCAAAAGGTGCAGGTTATCTGTTGGTACCTCATATAGTGAAGGTGACTTTTCTTATAAGGCCCCATGGTTATGGAACAGCCTTCCAAGTAGTGTTCAGGACTCAAACACAGTCTCATTGTTTAAGTCTAGGCTGAAAATGTATCTGTTTAGTCAAGCCTTTTGTTAATAGCTTTTTATTAGGTAAAGGAGTAAATCTGGAGGGTCCTCAGGCATAGTGTGTTTTGGTAAACTGGGATGTATAGATGCTGTCACCCCCCACTCTCACGCATTCACTCAGATTTGTTGACGGTGGCTGCTTTGTGCCCCAGGGTTCCTTCATGTTACATTCTAGCTCTCCCTTTTAGCTATGCCATCATAGTTTAAAGATATTTTTTGGGGGGCTTTTTTCACCCCCATTGGATAGGACAGTGCAGAGACAGGAAACGAGCAGGAGAGAGAGACGGGGAGGGATCGGGAAACGACCTCGGGCCGGAATCGAACCCGGGTCCCTGGATTTATGGTATGGCGCCTCATCCACCCGAGCCACGACACCCCCATGCCATCATAGTTAGTCTTGCTGGAGTCCCTGCTTGCACTCAGCACCAAATGTATACTGTTCTTAACCAATAGGTGACAACGGGCATACCCAACAACCTGTATTTGCTCTCTCTCTTACTCTGTCTCTCCCTCTGCCCATCTCGCTCTGTCGAGTTTCATGTCAATCCTGAGGTACCAGTGATGCTGGCCTCTCCTGCTCTTTAGAACCGCCTGATCCATCCCGATGCCCTACTTCTAGCTGGAGTCTCATCACATCGCTCCTGTGGAGGATGGCCCCATATGGACAATTGAAAGATACAATTAGAAGATGGCTCTGGACACTTACAGTTTTGCTACGATGGTTTAGGACTACAATTGCCATGATAACTTTAGGACTGCAGTTGTCATGAACAGTTTTGCACTCAAGTCTCCATCAATGAACAGTTGATAACTTAAAAAAAAAGACGTTATGCTAAAACTATAATGAATTTCTTGGTTACACTTTGTAATTATATAGGACACAGTTATAGAAGCAAGTTTTTAATAGTCACGCTATCTGTTATCACCCAGATGAGGATGGTTTCCTCAATGAAATACTGCTACAAGTACCATAGCTTATGGTAACAATATGCTGAAAACATACCCTGGCTTCAAACCAAGTAGTCAATTTTAAGGTAGGTGAGTTGAGGATTAAAAAAAAAAAATGTTTGTGGAAATTTGTTTTAATTCCCACTGCATAAAGATTTCAATTAATCATTTTAAAGTGTTATAGCAATATAATTAAAGTGACATCTAGTGGTAAAACAAAAATACTGCCCCGATCTGTGAATTTTGTCACCCACCCAATAAACAACCTGACACATTTTCAAAATGGCCATTTATTTTTTTCTCCTGCTTTCATTTTTTTTGTAAAAGAAAACTTAAATACTGCTAGATTTGTCTTTTACTATTATTTCCATAAAACCTCTTTTTCTTTTAAATCTGTTTTTATAAATTAAAATCATATATTGTGCATGCAGTTTGCATTTCCCTCATTAATTTCACAAAAAAGAAAGAAAAAAGGAAAGACAAAATGCAAAAGTATGGATCTTTTTTTTCTTTGTTGAATTGGAGCTCAGAATGGAGCTGGAAAGGGATGAAGAAGGTGTTCTGTGTGATTGTCTCAAGCAGCAAACTCAGAGATGAATCTTCAGTGCAGTTATGGTGAGTTATGGGCATTGAATCTCGATCCGTTTGTTTCATTCATCCTCAATTATAGTATTAACAGAGAAGCATGCTCATAGACAACTGCATACAGAACGTACGTGTTTGATTACGTCTTGCGGTCGCAATGTTTTTTTTTCCTTCATGTTTTAAAATCTTTTATTGAAATGCACAAACTAGCATAAATCAATGAGAGAAAATCCAGGCTCTCGAACGTTCAAGTTCCTTAACATGCATGCTTATTATCCATGGATTAGATCGGCCTTTCCATCATGGTGCATTCAAGTAGAAGAGAGAACTTTAGGGAATAATATCCGAGATGTAAACCCGGTCTGTTTTCCAGAGATCAGTGCCCATTATGGTGATATGATCCTGAAGAGCCTGAGAATTTGCTGAAGCCACGACTTCAGTCAGGAGACCAAAGTGGCGCCCACAGGACCATGGGGGAGTATCATTTTTTGTTTTCTACCTGACACTCAGCACCTATGATGAAGACATGTCCTGCAAATGTAGGTCTATTCTGGGGTCTGCTCATGCTTATTATCTAAAAAAAAAAAAAGGTTGAACTCTAAAGAGCAATGTCACCTACATGTATTGTAAACTAGCTCGGAGCAACACGACTGTTTACCAGCAAATATGGTGTGCATCTTTTGGATAAGGAGCTATTCTATCTAGCAAACAATGGTCTATGCTGAGAGGGCCATTAAAACCCCCAAAGCTACGAGGCAGCACTTTCACAGAAGTTACTCTCGTACTAAATGAACATGTGTTCAAGGCGCAAAATGTATCTTATCTTTTATTCAGCTGTATAAAAAAATCCCTCTTGTCATAACTAGATCCAGAGGCTATGGAAGACTCTAAGATCCTGGCCTTGCAGAATTCTATTCACACTCCATAAATATAACAAAATATCACTGGCAGTGGGTTGGTATATCATCAATATTAAGCTTGACTGTACCGTCTGAGGAGCCTCTGCGTCACAGCAACATCCAGCACCGAAGGAAGCATGCATTAAGCACACAGTGTGGATCTGTTCTGTGGGCTTTTGTTTACTCTGTCAGGTCCCTATATCAGGGATATCGCTTGATATATTTTTGAACATCTTCAAGTTTTTTTTTTTTTGTTTCGTTTTGTTTTTTTTTTTTGGCTGGGAAAATTTTGCCTTTACGAACAGTAACAGAGAAACACATACAAACAAAGAAACAAGAGAACACATGAATGGTGGAGTGTGCTGGAAATCTGGACGTTCCACATTTTTCTCAGCATGTCATTCGTGCAGATGGAGATGCAAGTCAGATGACTGGGCTGCAGGAGGAGCTTATGACGTCCACCAAAAAAAACTCAATGCATACCAAAGAAACGCAATGTTAAATGACAATGGACTCAAGCGCAGGGGATGGAACTTGCTCAGAGCCGGTGGTGTGAGTCCTGGCTGTAGCTGCCCGGTGAGCTGCGGTTGCGGTGTGGTTTGTAGCTGTCCTGGTAAGGGTCCTGCTGCTCGTCCATGTAGTGGTGGTGCTCTCGACCTTGCTGTGAGCCTGATGAGCTGCGGTTGCTGCGGCCCTTGTGAGGCCGCTCGTTGTGGTAGTTTTCATCCGGAGTCATCAGGTTGCGCCGCTCGTTAGCTGTGGAGTGGTCTCCTGCGTGGTTGGCGTGCCGTGTTCTTTGGCCCTGCTGGTTCTGAGACAGACAGCACTTGATCAAGACTTATTACCAGTGTTTATTACAATATACCACAACAGACAATTCTTTTAAGAAACTTAAAATTATTTTAATGAATTTAAATGACCAGGTCTGTGGGTTTCAGTGCATTAAAACTTAATGTAGTGTTGAGGTTTACATGATGACCCGTGTAAAAAAAAAATTGGAATAACTGGGAGACATTTTCTAACATAAAACTTCATTTTCTTTGCTTTTATTTACACAAAGCTGTGCTAAGAGTAATAAATAGGGAATAAAACACAACAAGGTAAAAATAATCAACAATGAGGTGGCATGATATATGTTTTATCTATGTGTATTAACATTTAATGCAGGTCCACAAAGTTAGTTCCTGTTATGTTATAACAGCTACAAATATTGGGGGCGGCATGGTGGTGTAGTGGTTAGCGCTGTCACCTCACAGCAAGAAGGTCCGGGTTCGAGCCCCGTGGCCGGCGAGGGCCTTTCTGTGCGGAGTTTGCATGTTCTCCCCGTGTCCGCGTGGGTTTCCTCCGGGTGCTCCGGTTTCCCCCACAGTCCAAAGACATGCAGGTTAGGTTAACTGGTGACTCTAAATTGACTGTAGGTGTGAATGTGAGTGTGAATGGTTGTCTGTGTCTATGTGTCAGCCCTGTGATGACCTGGCGACTTGTCCAGGGTGTACCCCGCCTTTCGCCCGTAGTCAGCTGGGATAGGCTCCAGCTTGCCTGCGACCCTGTTGAACAGGATAAAGCGGCTAGAGATAATGAGAATGAGCTACAAATATTCTTTCCCTACACAACTCCCTGCAGGCTCATGCCTATGGCCCAATCACAGCTGTGTCGATATCTGGTATAACTACACTCTTGCTTTCATACAACAAGAAATGAATATAGAATAAGTGGCATTTCTGACACAATACAGCCGAATGTTTTGTTACCTCCGCCAAGGAGGTTATGTTTTCGGTACCCTTACAGAAAAACCACATGAACTTCACATGTATTTCACATGTGATCACACGTGGAATACATGGTATTAGATTTTGTAACGTGTTACCATGTAGAGCACATGTGGAAAACGTTACCACATGTGGAAAACATTCCCACATGTGATTCACATAAAATTGGGCCAAAACCACGTTTCCCATGTGCAAATAACGTTTCCCATATGCAAAACCACATGTGGAATACATGGTATCAGATTTTGTAACATGTGTTACCATGTGTTAACATGCTTCCCATGTGCAAAATACATTTTCCACATGTGAGAAATCACATGTGAAGTTCATGTGGTTTTTCTGTAAGGGTAGCGTTGGTTTGTTTGTTGGTTTGCCTGTTAGCAACATTACAGAAAAAGTTATGAACGGATTGCTCTGAAATTTTTTCCAGAGGTGTAACAATCCATTAAATTTTGGCGGTGATCCGGATCACCTTCTGGATCCCGGATTTTTTTAAAGGATTCTTGGCGGAGGTCTGCGCTCTCCGGGTGCTTTTCTAGTTTATTTTTGCTCCATGAGCAGAACTACATCCCGAAAAAGCCACACTCACTTTCTAGCATGTTGGCGAGCCAGCTAGGTCACAGTGATTTGTACATTCGTTTGTATATTTAAAATCGCTTCCAACAAATTGGCATCCCTTCTTCTGCTTCACCTTCATCTGACGAGCTTTCATATATGAAGCCAAAAGTTATATTCCTGAAAAGTCCACTGATGATGTGTGAACACAGATGAACGGAGTGATACACACAGTGAAACGTCCCAGTGTGGTTTTAGGAAATATAGATGCTCTTGGAACACCTCTCAACAAATCAAATTAGAGGACTGGAACTAACCACTATATAAGGTGAAATAAACACAAAAAAAACCAACAGCTTTTTCCCCAGTATAAAACAAAATTCACATCTGTTGCCATTATCACCCAGAATGTGAAAGGGTTTGCTTGTTGATTTCTCTGAATACTGCATATGAACAGAGAGAAAACAGGAGAACCTGCAGTGTGTATGTGTATGGCTACTGACCTGCAGGCCGGAGATGGTGGAGGGGTACGGAGCAAGGGCAGAGGGGCCAAGGTTTCGCCCCAGCAGTGGGTTGAGTGGAGTGCTGCTGGAGGTGTGTGTGGCCTTCCAGTACGCCTCTAGATACTCGGCCAAGTGCTCACACGCATCCTCCAACTGATTCTCATCCAGAATGATGTCAAACATCTCCTATGATTGAAGGATTGTGTGAAAAACATCAGTCTGTCAGTGCAAAAAAAAAAACTTACAGTTGAATACTCTAAGAGCATTTCTCTACAGTATAATAATTAAAAAAACAAACAAAAAAACAACAAAAAACCAGGAACCAGTGGAACTTGGGGTTATGTTTCTTTTCCTACCAACTTGGGAGATGACTGGAACATTTATATCAAAGACTGCATCATTGTTAACACTGTTTAACAGTCAAATAGAAATTGAATATGAAAGAAATTATTGGGCATGTTCCTTTGTCTAACCAGCTGTTCAACTGTTTAACCAGATTATATTAATATTAGCAAGTTCAACCCGTAATTTAGTAAAAACATGACAAAACTATGGTACGGATGTCATCATCCAGCCATTATCCGTAGCTACTTATCCTGTGCAGGGTCGCAGGCAAGTTGGAGCCTATCCCAGCTGACTATGGGCGAGAGGCAGGGTACACCCTGGATCATCGCAGGGCTGACACACAGCGACAAACAACCATTCACACTCATTCACACCTACGGTCAATTTAGAGCCACCAATTAGTCTAACCTGTATGTCTTTGGACTATGGGGGAAACCGGAGCACCCGGAGGAAACCCACGCAGACACAGGGAGAACATGCAAACTCCACACAGAAAGGCCCCTGTCGGCCACTGGGCTCAAACCCAGAACCTTCATGCTGTGAGGTGACAGCGCTAACCACTACACCACCGTGCCGCCCTATAGATGTCATCAATAGACTAAAAACATCCATCAGGTGGTGCCTCATATGATCAGCAAGTACAGTAATTCTGTTTATCGGTACTGTGCACTCACCTTTTTTTCCAAAATAAAATCAACAGCTGAGTCAATGGATGTATGAATTTACATCCATTTACATTAATGTATGAATTTGGCGGCACGGTGGTGTAGTGGTTTGCACGGTTGCCTCACAGCAAGAAAGTTCTGGGTTCGAACCCAGCAGCCGGCAAGGGCCTTTCTGTGTGGAGTTTGCATGTTCTCCCCGTGTCTGTGTGGGTTTCCTCCAGGTGCTCTGGTTTCCCTCACAGTCCAAAGACATGCGGTTAGGTTAATATGGGATGGCCTTGGGCTGAGGTGCCCTTGAGCGAAGCACCTAACTCCCAACTGCTCCTCGGGCGCTGTTAGCATGGCTGCCCACTGCTCTGGGTACGTATGTGTGTGTGCTCATTGCTCACGCGTGTGTGCATGTGTGTGTTCACTGCTTCAGATGGGTTAAATGCAGAGAGGAAATTTCACAAGTGTGTGATGAATAAAGTTGTGCTTTCTTTCTTTCTTTCTTTCTTTCTTTCTTTCTTTCTTTCTTTCTTTCTTTCTTTCTTTCTTCAGTGATTGACAAATATGTAGGTGACTTTTGAACTTGAAAACTAACAAACCATGTTTGAAAGTCTCAAAAAAAAAAATCTCAAAAACTCAGTGTGGCAGCGGGGGCGTGGTCAAGCGCCGGTCTGTGACAGGAGGGCGGAGTCAGGGAAGGTAAGTGGCAGAATCACTACACCTGACGGCAATTAACCTGTGTTTGTGTGTCTCCCCAGTGACCGCGCCCTAGCGAGAGCAGAGGGAGCTCTCTCCACAATCAGATGCCTGGAATGTGTGCGCGTGTGTGGTTGAGAGTGAAAGTTATTTTGCACTGAAAAGTGAAAATAAAAGAGTTGTGCGAACTCAGTCTCTGTCCTGCCGTCCTCTGTGCTCCACCCACACCTAGTGAACATTACACTCAGAATTGGACCTCATGGAGAAAAAGTTTGAACATGTCTGAATTAAATTAAATGACTATTGCTGTTTGTTCAGATTTTTTTGTTGTTGTTTCAAACTATGCTGTGGATATGATTTCACATGCAATCAGCAATAAACAATGCACACCATTAGTTCCTGTTGGTGATCATCTTGAGCAGGTACCTAAAAGTGCAATGTTTAGTGCTGGATCGCATACTGATGCTAACTGTTCGGGTTCCTGGTACCAGAAGCACCAGGAGTTTGTGTGCAGTCAAAAAAGGGCTTTACAGTATCGGTTAGAGTGCAGATAGCCATATGTAAACACAGTAGATGGCAATTAAATGGAAATGTAGTCTTTCTAACTGTGTGTGAGACAGCGAGAGAGTTTGTGATAGAAATGACTTACTGGTGGACACTGTGCCAGTTTATCAGCTGCTACCAGCTGCACATTGAGATGTTTACTCTGAGATTTTCCTCTGGATTTAATCAGTCTTTGGAGGACCTGCAGAGCAGAAAAAGACCATCACACACTCGTGCACAGCCATGCTTTATAAATAGCTTTACTGCTCAGTTATTAATGGACTTTTATTATTGGTACCACAGTACAATTAACAGTTATTCCATGAAATCGAGTCGTATATGAGCTGCTAGCCGACGAGGTACATAGTGCTGAGTTGGCTATGAGCCATGTATGACGAAATTGAGTGGAATAACTCTTTTACTCTACCTACATTGACTGGATTTTGAGAAACAGAGCGTTTTTATTTTTATTTTTTGCATGTTTGATAAATAAAAACTTTATACAAAACATCTGACAAAATAATTTCCACTTAGAATGTAAACAAACCAGCAAAATGACAGGAGCAATTTGTGAAAAGTGCTGTAATAATAATTCTTGAAAAATAAAAAAAGATATGTTCTTACCATCAAATACTTTTATTCCATATTTTGTTGCTTTTTTGTATTGTTTGGGGCTTTGTTTTCGAGTAGAGTTTTTATTTCATCCTTGGTTGGCTGAGCAACACACTCCACCATTTTTTTTCTCTACTCATGGTATACAAGCTGATAGCCTGGTTGTAGAGCAGCCAATCAGAGTGCATGATTGCTCATATCCAGTGAATGTGGATAGAATAATGACTGATTTATGTTAAAATCCCGTCGTTATTTTTTACAGAGAGCGCACAAGTACAAGAGAATGAGTACCTTCGGTGAGGACACTTTGACGTGAACGATAATGGGAGCTAGTGATGTCTTTATCAGCTGAGCCGGGTGGTTGACGGTGTCTGCGTCCAGCACTACCAGCTGCAGGGAGCGGGCCAACTCGAAGATGCGCTCAATCTCACTCTGCACTTCAGCTACACAAACATATGTAAGAACATATTAGATCTTGAATGGAATGCTGACACAGATTGACCCAGTGCACAAATAGCATGATGTGGTGTACAATCTTATAACTAGAGTAGAAGAGTATGAAACAGCCACAGCATTCTTTATTCATATACATCCATTCAGCCCAATGTCATGGGTTTCAGTGTATCTTAGTATGACATGAAGAGACATCCATCCATCCATTATCTGTAGCCGCTTATCCTGTCCTACAGGGTTGCAGGCAAGCTGGAGCCTATCCCAGCTGACTATGGGCGAAAGGTGGGGTACACCCTGGACAAGTCACCAGGTCATCGCAGGGCTAACACATAGACACAGACAACCATTCACACTCACATTCACACCTACGGTCAATTTAGAGCCACCAGTTAACCTAACCTGCATGTCTTTGGACTGCAGGGGAAACCGGAGCACCCGGAGGAAACCCACGCGGACACAGGGAGAACATGCAAACTCCGCACAGAAAGGCCCTTGCTGGCCGCTGGGCTCAAACCCAGGACCTTCTTGCTGTGAGGCGACAGTGCTAACCACTACACCACCATGATGCCCCATGAAGAGACAATGATGCCAACAATGTACTATATTTATGATGATATATTTACTGCATCTGTACCATATAAAATATATCATTAAAGATAGACTGCCTTTCAGATTTTTTAACTTTAGGTCATAAAAAGAATTTTCCCTGACACCCAATTATTTTTGTGTAGTGGACCGAAAGCTACTGAATTTGAATCACAGACTTCCAATTTTATTATTAGTATTTTTTAAAATAGAACAATTAATGAATTTAGGGCCACATGACCCTAAAGTCTCTGCTATTTTTTCCTGCTTCACCATGACCCAATTCAAGATACTACGTCATGCATCACGTGGTGGGCTTTCCCTGTTCGCGCAAGGCCTTGTGGGACACGCATTTGAAACAGGAGAGAAAAATGGAGGACATGAGTGTGCGAATGAAACATGAAAGACCGACTACAGTAACGGAAAGCGAGAAGAAAAAAATGCTATGTTGCAAAGGAAAGGAAATGCAGGACCAAACTAATAAGTATCGGCGGTCAGCTAGCACCTCAGTGTGATCGGCTGTTCATTTAGCGACAGAATGATATAACTATCAGTGCATGGTCAAAGGTAAAGCTGTAGATGGCATTAATGCAACACACTATGGATGCCAGCTGCCATAAAACCCAAAAGAAGAAGAAGAAGGTAAACCTGCGCATGCCTCTTCCTGTTTCTGCTTGACTGCGCAAAGCGAGCGATTTTCATGCACATTATTTGCTCAGGAATCCGCTCGAAATAAATAACTTCCCACCCACAGAATGGCCTGATATTTTGTGAGATATTACAGAAATATTTGTATAAATAGGGGACTACATAGGTGGCAAAATGTAGTTTTTTTTCCTGCCATGGAAGTGCACTTGTATACCAAGGAGGAAGCAATTTGCTTTACAGCCGTGAATGAGGATTCAAAATGGCGGCTCGCCTCGGCTCGGTTTTCCCTTTCGGGTGCTCTCATTTTCTGTTAGAATTTGGTAAAGAAAAAAATAAATACTGCATATTATTTACCAGCTTAAGGTCGGTCCGTATGGTGAAATACCATGACCTCTGCCTTGAATACTGACCTCGGCCCAGAGGGCCTTGGTCAGTACTTTCAAGACCTCAGTCACGGTATTTCACGATACGGACCTCCCAGCTGGTAAATAACATATATATCACAATGACCAAATTTCAGAGGGAACTAAATTTCACCGATTTTATGAAATCCAGCTTTAAGTACAATAAGTAACACTAATTTGGACACATTTCTCTGTACTAAGAAAAGAGCAAGAAATGGTTGACTTAAAACTCACAGTCTACAGGCAGTTCTTGGTGCACTCACAACTCTTAAAAACTTTGCTCTTTTCTCAAAATGGCGATATGTATGATGACCGTATAGTTCTTCACGGTAACCTGACATACACTATATGCACAATTCAGAGATGAGTTACACTGAAAGTGTGCACATTGCTATTCAAACCTCAGACGTAATTACAGACTTGTACACTTCTCAGATATTTACATGGGGCGGACTTTGCCAAAAAAAGAGGTGTGTCTTAGTTACATCTGATTTAAGTAGAGCTTTCTTGTGTGTGGCCACAATGCATCATGCTGAGAGATATGTTTTAGGTTGTAAATACAATAAAAAATTTACAGAAGATCATTTAAGACCAACATTTAATTTATAAAAAATACGACATTTTTTAATGAATAAATTTGAAGGGTCTGAAGGCTTGAGAAGCAGCCTTGGGCCCAAAGGGTTGCCGGTTTGATTCCTAGGACTGGCAGGAAAAATGTGAGGGGAGTTGAGTGAATGAACAGCACTTGAAGTGCCCTTGCATAAGGCACCTAACCCCCTATTGCTCCCCAGGTGCTGTGGCGTAGCTGCCCACTGCTCTGGGTATGTGTGTGTGCTCATTGCTCACTTGTGTGTGCATGCGTGTGTTCACTGTTTCAGATGGGTTAAATGCAGAGGAGGAATTTTGCTGTGCTTGAGTGTATATGTGATGAAAATAAAGGATTCTTCTGAAAAAAATAAAGGCTTCTTCAATTAAAATTCTTCAGTTTGGCTTGTTCTTGGGATCTTTTTTTTTTAAATTGTATTTTATGTTGTACAGTCTGTCTTTTTCTTTTTGCATATCTGATAACTTTCTGCTGCAACAAAACAATTTCCCAGCTTGGGATCAATAAAGCCAATCAATCAATCAATCAATCAATCAATCAATCAATCAATCAATCAATCAATCAATCAATCAATCAAGCTAGCTAGCTAGCTAGCTAGCTATTAAATTAAAGTGAGCTGTAAGCATAGTAGATCCATATTTAGTAACTTTATTTTTCAAAAAAGGTTTTATTTAGAAGTGAGCACACTGAATGAAGGAAAACATTGACATGATTTTATAAATTATACTATATTAGTTATATTCAATACCAACTCAAAATAGCAAAGCAAAAGCATGATAAAAGAGACTATATTGCACGCACACTACAATTTAGTGTCTTGTGGTGATATTGTGTGCACAAGGATAATATAAAGGGGGTTATCATGGTGGTGCAGTAGTTAGCACTGACGCCTCACAGCAAGAAGGTCTGGGGTTCGAATCTTGGGCCGACTGGGGCCTTTCTTTGTGGAGTCTGGATGTTCTCCTCATGGGTGCTACGGTTCTCTCCGATAGTCCAAAGACATGCGGATTTGTTTAGCTGGCTATTCTAAATTGCCCGTGAATGTTTGTTTGTCTCTGTCTTAGCCCTGTAATAGACTGCCGACCTGCCCAGGGTGTACTCAGCTAGCACTGGCTCCAGCTTCTCACATGACCCTGACAGACAAGTGGTATAGATAATGGATGGATCAAGGACTATTTTACCACCGAGCAGTAAACTTCACGCAAGTACTTTTAATTAACTGAATGTGCCATCAAGAAAATCAGATCATCTTAGGTAATTAAGTAGCTGTGTAACACAACTCTGAATACCTGTGTGAAATTTTTTAAAACTTTTTTTCATTTACAGTTTTTTCCCCCCGATCACTTACTGAAATGTTAATAGCAAGTTCAGACTTGTGTGTAAGTTTCTTACCGAGACTGGTTCTGGTGTTGGAGCGCTCGATGATGGCTCTCTTACTCGGGTTGTTCAGCACAGATCTCTTAGCCAAGGAGATGTCAGCAGTCACACGGGTAATAGATATCCTAAACAAAACAAACAAACAAACAAAATGCACATTTAGGTTTTGACTCACATAGGCTTTATGCAAGTATTGTGTGTTATAAAGCATCTTTTAAAAGTCATTGAAAGCATTTAATCTGGTTACTCTGCTCACCTGCCATCAAACCTGTGCTTCAGGAAGTCAAAGAGAGCTTTCTGCATCATATCAGTCACCTACACACACAGACAATACACATAAGAGATGAATGTAAAGATAATATTCATAAATATAGTTCAAAGCTCACTCCTTGTGAGTGTGTATGCATGAACAGCATGTATATGCATAGGTGTGTTCTCTTTCGCAGCACTGTTATTTTTAGAAGTAGGTCATTGTCTTGCGTTTGTTGTTGTCGCATTTTTTTTTTAGATTAGCTGTGGCTCTTTTTTTTCGTCTTCAGTAACTGCATTATACTGGACAGGGTCACAGTGGATTCAGAGACTATACAGGGAAGGCTGGGTGTGAGACTCTGAATGGGAAGACAGTTCATCACAAGGCACCGTGCATATTCATTCACACACACACCTAGGGGCAATTTACACATATGAAGTCCACCTACTGGTGGAAGAAAACCGGAGAACCTGGAGGAAATCCATGTAACCATGAGGAGAACATACGGTATGAAACTCCACACACTATTGTGACAGTCTTTAGTCCTGTCTCTACTCCTTCTTAGAGATGAAAGTGGAGCAAAGGAAAAAACCCTGAAATGGGGGGCGGGGGGGGGGGGGGGGGGGGGGCAACGTCCCCCAAAAATATTTTAATAACATAACACACAAAACCCTGCATTCTAGTGCATTTTAGTACTTATTTTCACTAAAACAAGTTATAACTTTTAAGCCTTTTCCTTTCATGTACATTAATGATTAACATGTCAAAAATATCAAATTTAATTCCCCTAGTTAAGGAGTAATTTTCAGGAGTGCATTTAGAAAATGCGGTGATTTTCCTGGCTACACAGTTCATTACTTTGAAAAAAATCAGACAGTTGAAGGTAAACTTAGCAAAATCCCAAAACAGTACTGTTAAAAAGTAAAGGTCTGTTAGAGTTTCTAAAGCTTTCAGGTTTCAATGTTGGGGACATTGAGCCTCGTTTATCAATCTTTTAGTAGAGTTGTGCGTTTGCATAAGCTAAAGTGAACTAAAAATTTCCAATTCATATTTATGCGAGTTGAAGCCAATTGTTTACATTAGTTTGTATTGTCTGTAAATTTAAACACACCAATGAATACCAAATTTCTCATATAAATCAGGGGTGTAGGGTGTGTGTGTGTCACACACTGGCTGGCAGCCTGAGTACATTATGTAACAAAAAATAATTACCATTGCTAGTTTTAGGTAGCTTAGAAACTGGCTCTTCCATTATTGCTGTTTCTTCCACGTTTTCTTGATGTTGTGTTCTGAAACTTAGCTTCGAAACCACAAAATGCAACTTTGATGGGAAAAAAATATATATACAATAAATTGCTTACCTCTCTTCATGTCGAAAGAAGGAGGAAAGTTCTGCTTGTTTTGACATGGCGAATTATTAACACAAGAGAAAATACTCGTAATTCGCAACTAAAAAGACTGCAGCTACACTGGCAGCTTGAACATGCTTTCTAGTGCAATTGTGTTGTGCTTGCGCAGAACGGTGTCAGTCCTGCGTGCCTTAGCACGTGCACCTGAAGGCACGCCTTGGGCGCGCGCGGCTAATGAGCTCCGGCACACGCGCCGTTAACAAAGAACACCTGTCTTTAATCAGTGAACTGTGTTTGGGCTATTTAAGGACCGCGCTCCTGCAAGGACGATGCAAAGTATTACGCCGCATCTAGGAATGCGAAAAATCCGAAAAATAACTTTCTCCATTCGGAAAACCGGAGATTTTCAAGAGTTTTGTCAAATATCCGGATTTCCGGATCATTAGCAGAAAAAATCCGGCGGAAAATCTAAAAATCCGGAATTCCGGGAAATTCCGGAACACTTTCATGACTATCCTTCTGTTGCCGTATGCATGTCGTGCTTATTGTATCCACCTGTGGCACGGTTAGTGTCCTAATTAGTGTGACTAACACTCCTGTTTATTGTAATTCACATTCTTTCTCAGCTGTAAATTAAAATATATTCATCTGCTAAGTTAATAAATGTGAATAAATGTATATTAGTAGAATATTTCAGTCCTTGCTTTTTATTAACGGATGTCATGTTTGTGAGAAACAGGATAAAGCAGTTAGCGATAATGAGATGAGATGTTTGTGAGAGCTAGACAGATCTGATCAAAAGGAATAGTTTGAATAGTTTTCACTGTCTTTCTCTTTTTTCTTTGCTCTCCCTCTCATTCTGTCTATCACTCATTCACTATTATTTATTATTATAATATATAAGTCCCGTTATTTTGAATTCCCATTCTCTCTCTCTCTCTCTCTCTCTCTAGCACACACACACGCATTCATTTTCTAATTTCAAACCATGCTCTACTTTCCAACCACTGACGTCTCTTGGATCCTGAAAGGTTGTTGCCATGGCAACTGAGCAGCGGAGGAGGAGCAGTGTGCTTTTTTGTTTTGTCCACGCAAGTAGACTGAGAGGGGAGCACAGATTTAGCTATTTCTGCAGCTCACAAAACACAGACATGCATACAGAAACACAAAGGAGGAAAAACCTAGAATGGTTCAGGCAGCTGACACACAAAATCTATTTCTAGATTCAGGTTGTGTTGCAACCATTTATTTACCCACACACACACACACACACACACACACACACACACACACACACACACACACATATTGCTCTCCAGTGATTATTGGCACCCCTTGTAAAGATTAATAAAAGAGGTTAAAAAAAATCCACCTTTTGGTGAAGTTGCTTCATCTCACACTGAAAAAATGAGAATAATCTGCCCTTTAAGTGGGATACATATATTCAGAGAAAAACAAACCGCTCACCAAGAAATTATTTTCTTCAACAAAAACACATTTGCCACTATTATTGGCAACCCTGCAGTGCCTTGCAAAAGTATTCATCCCCCTTGGTGTTTGTCCTGTTTTGTTGCATTACAAGCTGGAATTAAAATGGATTTTTTGGGGGTGAGCACCATTTGATTTACACAACATGCCTAAAACTTTAAAGGTGCACATTGTTTTTTTTTTAAATTGTGACACAAACAAAAACAGAAATCTGGAGTGTGCATAAATATTCACCCCCCAAAGCCAATACTTTATAGACCCACGTTTTGTTACAATTACAGCTGCAAGTCTCTTGGGGTAAGTATTAGCTTAGCACATCTAGCCACTGGGATTTTTGCCCATTCCTCAAGGCAAAACTAATCCAACTCCTTCAAGTTAGATGGGTTGCGTTGGTGTACAGCAATCTTCAAGTTATGCCACAGATTCTCAATTGGATTGAGGTTTGGGCTTTGACTAGGCCATTCCAAGACATTTAAATGTTACCATTTAAACCACTCCAGTGTAGCTTTAGCAGCATGTTTAGGATCATTGTCCTGCTAGACCATGAACCTTCATCCCAGTCTCAAACCTCTGGCTGACTCAAACAGGTTTTCCTCCAGAATTGCCCTGTATTTAGGGCCATCCATCTTTCCTTCAGTCCTGACCAGCTTTCCTGTCCCTGCAGATGAAAAACATCCCCACAGCATGATGCTGCCACCACCATGCTTCATTGTAGGGATGGTGTTCCCAGGGTGTTGGGTTTGCACCACACATGACATTTCCCATGATGGCCAAAAAGTTCAATTTTTGTCTCATTTGACCAGAATCTTCTTCCATGTGTTTGGGGAGTCTGCCACATGCTGTTGGGCAAACTCCAAACTTGATTTTTTTTTAAGCAATGACCTTTTTCTGGCCACTCTTCCATAAAGCCCCACTCTGTGGAGTGTACGGCTGAAAGTGGTCCTATGGACAGATACTCCCATCTCCGCTGTGGATCTTTGCAACTCCCTCAGCGTTATCACTGGTGTCTTTGTTGCATCTCTGATTAATGCCCTCCTTGCCTGGTCTGTGAGTTTTGGTGGGTGGCCTTCTCTTGTCAAGTTTGTAGTGGTGCCATATTCTTTCCATTTTGCTATAATGGATTTAATGATGCTCTGTGGGATATTCAAAGTTTGGGATCTTTTTATAACCCAACCCTGATCTATACTTCTCCACAACTTTGTCTCTGGCCTGTTTGGAGTGCTCCTTGGTTCTCATGTTGCTTGCTCAGTAGTGTTGCAGAGTCAGGGTCCTTCCAGAACAGGTTGATTTATACAGACATCATGTGACAGACCATGTGACACTTTGATTGCACACAGGTGGATCTAATCAACTAATTATGTGACTTATGAAGTGAACTGGTTGGACCAGCTCTTATTTAGGGGTTTTATACGAAAGGGGATGAATACCTATGGACACTTCAGATTTCTGTTTTTTCATCTTAATTATTGTTTATGTCACAATAAAAAAAACAATGTGCAGCTTTAAAGTGGTAGGCATGTTGTATAAATCAAATGGTACTAACCCTCCAAAAATCCATTTTAATTCCAGCTTGTAATGCAACAACACAGGACAAACCCCAAGAGGGATGAATACTTTTGCAAGGCACTGTACTTTGTACAATGTCTCTTGTAATGTTGGAAATACAGAGCAGGGCATCTGAGACCATTCGTCTTTACACAGTCTCTCCAGATCATCCAGGGTCCTCGGCCTTCTCTTGTGCTCTCTCCTCTTTAGCTCACCCCATGGGTGTTCCCTGGGGTTCAGGTCAGGGGACTGAGATGGCTAGGGCAGAAGCTTGATTCCATGCTCAGTTAACCATTTTTGTGTTGATTTGGACATATGCTTCGGATCATTGTCCTGCTGGAAGATCCGATGACGACCCAGTTTTCGTTTCCTGGCAGAAGCAGCCAGATTTTGATTTAAAATATCCTGGGATTTCATGGAGTCCATGATGCCATGTACCCTAATAAAGTTTCCAGGGCCTTTGGAGGAAAAAACAGCCCCAAAACATCACACCATATTTTACAGGTAGGATCAGGTTCTTTTCATTTTAGCCATCCTTCTTTTTACACCAAACCCACCTGGATTGTTTATTGCCATAAAGCTCCATTTTTGTTACATCAGACCAGAGAACATGCTTCCAATAACAGGTGTAGTAGAGTTTCGCAAACTTCAGGTGCTTATGTTTGTGGTTAACTGACAGAAAAAGCTTCTATCTGGCATAGCGTCCAAATAATCCGTTGGCATGGAGGTGGCATCTGATGGTGGTTTTGGAAACTTGAAAACCTAAAGATTTTACTTTTTCTTGTAATTCACCAACAGTGATTCTTGGGGATTTTGTTTTGCCTCTCTTACCCTTCTCTTCAATGTACGTGGGGCCAAAATAAACTTGGAACTTGGGTCCTCTTCCAGGCAAGTTTGTAACAGTTCCAGTTGATTGGAACTTTCTTGTTGTGAGGCGACAGTGCTAACCACTGCACCACCATCAGTATAATTAAACCAATGAAATATTAAAATGCTTACCTCATATCCTTTTAGGGATGGACCAATCAGAACCACAGGCCTCATGGAGGGCACGACATCATAGGGAGGCACATGCTCAGTCTGTAAACAGCCACAGATTTGCAGACATTACTTTTAGTTCATTGTGTCAGTAATCATTATTGTAATCTTATACCACAGTGCTGCTGAATTCTAATTCTTGATTCAGAAAGATTCAGTTCCTATAACAGCAGCTCTGATAATAGTGCCAGTTCCAAGGTTTATACAGAATTAATGCGCTCATTATAATATGCTATCATGTATAAAATATTTTTACAGGGATTTGCATGGTGGATGCTCCAAATAAACAGATCTGTACAATCAATGATTTGGCGAATTTTTTCTATGTGGAGATGTTTATTTAGCATTTTTGGAAGGAGTCTCCAGTATCAGCGCTTTCTAACAGTCAGAGTTAAAGCTGTAAGACTTAATTTCCCAACACGGGAAAGTCTTCATGGCAGAGGGCGTTTGCAGCTTCTCTGTAACATGACAATCTGTGTGTTTGTGTCTTATTAACTTCAAGAGTACGAAAAAGGAGAGAATGAATGATTTGGTTACAGTGTTATAATAACAGGAACTTGTCATGCAGATGCTTGGCAACATGAAATGTAACTATAAAGAGATTAAAAAGCATGTCATTCTTTAATACATAAGTAATTGTTAGTGTTGGCAAACTGCTGTGCTTTAAGAAGAATAAAACACTTCAGGACATGATGTTATTCAAAAATAATCACCTTTGAGGTGGCAACAGTCCCTCTTCTTCATGTTGGGCCACGTCATACCACACTATTATTGATTATTTTTCTATAAAAGCACACATTGTTGTGTTTTACTTCTTACTTAGAATAGGTGTAGTCAAGCAGTTGTACTTCCATGTAATTAATGAATTATTCTCTTGTGTTTCCTATTTTATTGATTTCCTGTTTGTTTTTTCACTGATTGCTTCTCTAACTGTAGTTCATTATTTTTATTGTTCTTTCTTTGGTTACTGTAACGAAGCAAATTATTTATGGAATAAATAAGCTAGCTAAATTGAATTTCAGCTTTAAATGAGCAATCGAGATTGAGATGACTGTGCCCATGTTGTACTGTACACTTACCACTTTTTGTTTCTGCTTGCCTGCAAAGAGAAAAAGAAACAGGACTTCAGAATAGTTGTTCTGGCCTCAGCAAATGTCTAAAGTTAATGCATCCGGTCAGAACATTATAATTCACTGCCCAACGCTCACAAGAAGCTGTTTGTTCTTTCTTTAGCCTTACGCAGGACAGTGATGAAGTAAAATCGCCCACAGATGTTTTTTCGTGGCGAATCCTGTGACCCCACCCCCAATTGTTCAAAGCCCCTCCCCCCCAGATCACAGGCTCACCTGATGACATCACATCCCCCAAGCTGGAGGAGGAGCTTCCGCTGGACTTACTAAAGAGACGAGCGAACAAACAGAGACACAGAGAGCACAGTATTAGGATGCCTCTTTATGCACAATAATGGGCTACTCTATATAAACTATATCTATAGGCTAACATGCTAATATATCATCGATCGTTGGTTATTAATATAACTATTATAGCTACAAGGATCAGAACTTATCATATTATACTATTATAATAATGCAATTAATTAAATGTCTCGAAAAAGATCAGTACAGTATATCCGTAAAGAAAGGATTTCGTTCTATTCTATTAAAGCTTAAAAGTAAAAAAAAAAAAAATCTTATTCTAAAGTAATATTATTTATGAACTGTTGTAAGAAATAATTTGTATGTATTATATGGAGAATTACTTTATACTGGGATGAAGTTTAGAATTCTGTGTGCTTATGAAATGCAACAAGAGATCATTTGGGACATATTTAAAACAAAACAAGTACATTTTAAACAAATGTAACAGAGAGGATTTCTGACTTGACATGAACCATGTGTGGAAGTTTCCAAGTGACTTGATTCAAAATTGATTTGCCAAACATGGTAAGAAATAGCTTAAGCTCAACTGACAAGAACAATTTTTATCAAAATCACTATTTCTACCTATTTACGTATATGTATATATTCTACATATTTCTATATCTATATCTATGATATCTATGTAGAGCATTTGATTTTCTGGGAACAGAATGCAATTAAAGAAAGAAAAATACTTCAAGAAACTACACCAACAAACAAACTCCTTTGTCGGTCCAAAACAAAAACCATGAAAATATTTTCCTAAATGAACAAAAATGTTTAAATTTGCAGCTTCATGGCAATTAGTAAAACACATTACAGAAAAAAAAAATCACAAAATGCAGTAACAATGTAATTATTTTTTACAAAAAATTTTAATTTCTGAAAAGAAAAAAAAAATCCCCACCGTGTTGTGGAAAACCAAATGCTCTAATCTATTTCTCGAATGCCCTCCCGGCGCTTACCCTTGAACACGGCTCTTCTTCTGCTCCAGTTGGGCTCGGATGTTTTCCAGCTTCAGAGGGCTGGGAATGAAGCCGATCTCACAGCCCTCTTTCACCAGCCGCCCGATCCACCAGTCATTATTGAACTTCTACAGTTTAGTGGAATAAGGGAACAAAGAAAGGACATGTTGGGGCAAGTATTTTCTTTTTTGTTAATCTGTTTTTACTGTGGCTAAACTTAATACATCAGCCATTATTGAACATCTGAGGTCATCCAGGATGAAGGACTAAAAAAGAAGACTCATATCTTTTGGGAGGTTCCCATCGTTTTAATGCATTTAATATTACAGGACCAAAAGTTATTACATTTTCACAGTGGAACAGAATTAGGGAACGAGGAAATGAGATGCTTTGGTGGGTTCGCCAATATATAGCAAGCTCACAGTTAATAAATCCTTCATCAATGTACAGTAGGCCCTCTATTATATTTAGTTCTACTTGGATGATGCTGGCCTTTACAAGTAAATTAAAACTGTGATATTTGCTTTGCTTTGCTGTACAGCGTAGCTTAAAAATTCTGCATTGATACTATTTCCTTTCAGATTTCCTCCCATTTTGCTCCCCAGTTTGGTCACCTACCAATTCACACCCACTCCGAGGGCACGGCCAATTTCTCTCTTGACCCACAAATGGCTATAGCATTGTCACAATTCGAACTCGCAATCTCCTGATAATTGTGGACCAATTGGGAGCCCGATTGATACCTGATTGTGTTTTGATGTACAGTTTACATTTTTAGTGATATCATATTTTTTTTTAAATCATTTTTTATTCTTACTGTACAGCACTTTGGTTACAATCTAAAACATTCACCAGGTAACATACATGCAGCTTTTAATAGGCAGGGGCATAAAATGAGCGAGCAGTTCTAAGCCCCTTTATTTTTCAATGATAGAAGGTTTCATTTATAGCATCAGATTATTTGCTGTTACCTCAAAAGTCTGGATTTTTCTGAAACCAAGTGCAACAGCACCACCAATGGTTGTAAGAAAAATAAACAGAATGGTACTAACAAGCAACCCTTGGACTGATGTCTTTTGAGACTCATATATAAGTTTAGACATACCTTCTAATTCAGTGGTTTTTCCTTATTTTTATTAATTAAAAGATGCTTCATGTCTTAAAGTAATGATGGATGCCGTTTCTCTTTACTTAGTTGAGCGGTTCTTGACATAATATGGATTACTACAGTTGTGGTGTTGAAGAGGGTTATTTACTGTATGTTTATTAGTTACTATTTACTGTTTGATCTCAAACACACTAAGAAGGAAAGAAACTTGTCCACTAATTAACTTTTGATGAGGCACAGATGTTAATTGAAAAGCTTTCCAGGTGACTACCTCATGAAGCTGGTTAAGATAATGCCAATAGTGTACAAAGCATCATCAAGGTAAATGCTAGCTACTTTGAATAATCTAAAATATGAAAGAATTTGGGGTTTTTTGAAACACTTTTTTATTTTCCACATAATTCCATACATGTTCCATACAGTGGTGCTTGAAAATTTGTGAACTCTTTAGAATTTTCTATATTTCTGCATAAATATGACCTAAAACATCATCAGATTTTCACACAAGTCCTAAAAGTAGATAAAGAGAACCCAGTTAAACAAATGAGACAAAAAATTATACTTGGTCATTTATTTACTGAGGAAAATGATCTAATATTACATATCTGTGAGTGGCAAAAGTATGTGAACCTCTAGGATTAGCAGTTAATTTGAAGGTGTTTTCAATCAATAGGATGACAATCAGGTGTGAGTGGGCACTCTGTTTTATTTAGAGAACAGGGATCTATCAAAGTCTGATCTTCACAACACATGTTTGTGGAACTGTATCATGGCATGAACAAAGGAGATTTCTGAGGACCTCAGAAAAAGCGTTGTTGATGCTCATCAGGCTGGAAAAGGTTACAAAACCATCTCTAAAGAGTTTGGATTCCACCAATCCACAGTCAGACAGATTGTGTATAAATGGAGGAAATTCAAGACCATTGTTACCCTCCCCAGGAGTGGTCGACCAACAAAGATCACTCCAAGAGCAAGGCGTGTAATAGTCGGTAAGGTCACAAAGGACCCCAGGGTAACTTCTAAGCAACCGAAGGCCTCTCTCACATTGGCTAATGTTAATGTTCATGAGTCCATCATCAGGAGAACACTGAACAACAATGGTGTGCATGGCAGGGTTGCAAGGAGAAAGTCACTGCTCTCCAAAAAGAACATTACTGCTTGTTTGCAGTTAGCTAAAGATCACGTGGACAAGCCAGAAGGCTATTGGGAAAATGTTTTGTGGACGGATGAGACCAAAATAGAACTTTTTGGTTTAAATGAGAAGTGTTATGTTTGGAGAAAGGAAAACACTGCGTTCCAGCAGAAGAACCTTATCCCATCTGTGAAACATGGTGGTGGTAGTATCATGGTTTGCACCTGTTTTGTTGCATCTGGGCCAGGCCGGCTTGCCATCATTGATGGAACAATGAATTCTGAATTATACCAGTGAATTCTAAAGGAAACTGTCAGGACATCTGTCAATGAACTGAATCTCAAGAGAAGGTGGGTCATGCAGCAAGACAACGACCCTAAGCACACAAGTCGTTCTACCAAAGAATGGTTAAAGAAGAATAAAGTTAATGTTTTGGAATGGCCAAGTCAACGTCCTGACCTTAATCCAATTGAAATGTTGTGGAAGGACCTGAAGCGAGCAGTTCATGTGAGGAAACCCACCAACATCCCAGAGTTGAAGCTGTTCTGTACGGAGGAATGGGCTAAAATTCCTCCAAGCCGATGTGCAGGACTGATCAACAGTTACTGGAAACGTCTAGTTGCAGTTACTGCTGCACAAGGGGGTCACACCAGATACTGAAAGCAAAGGTTCACGTACTTTTGCCACTCACAGATATGTAATATTGGATCATTTTCCTCAATAAATAAATGACCAAGTATAATATTTTTGTCTCATTTGTTTAACTGGGTTCTCTTTATCTACTTTTAGGACTTGTGTGAAAATCTGATGATGTTTTAGGTCATATTTATGCAGAAAATTCTAAAGGGTTCACAAACTTTCAAGCACCACTGAATGTTATTTCATAGTTTTGATGTCTTTAGTATTATTCTGCAATGTAGAAAACAATCAAAATACAGAAAAACCTATGAATGAGTAGGTGTGCCCAAACTTTTGAATAGTCTGGTATATATAGTATATTTGCAGGTCATGTTGCTTGGAACATTGCAACAGAACAAACTCCTGGGATTTCTGTTGGTTGCAATCATCACTGTGACTAATGGTGTGAGGCCACCATACCTCTTTGATATGCAGGAAGTCCTTAGCATCAAATGAAATGGCTGTTCCTGGCACAGGCACATCTTCATCCAGCGCTCCACAATAACTGACATTAGTCTTCACGGCGAAGGCCACCGCTTTGGCCTGTAACATCACAGATACATTAATGACAGCAGTTACATAATAAAAGAAGGTGCAACATTGAACAACTATAATTATAAAACCATCTATGTTAACCCAGGATCCAGCACTACATCTAGGTTTTGCTGTGATATTGAAGTGTGTATAATCAAGAACACACTGAATGACAAAACTGATCTGTCTTATACATTGAGTTGAATCTTAAATGAGCATTACTGGCATAATGCGAACCAAGGCTACATTGCCAAAGTGATCATATAGAGCAAATTAGAATATAGTAAAGTGTAATATTGTATAGTGTAGAGTAACCTTTGCTCTCTCCAGCTGTACGGCGGCCTGCTGCTCTCGTTCTTGCCGGCCCTGGCTCCCCACATCCTGCCTCTCCTCCTCCAATGACACATCCGAGTCGGACGGCCTGCTAGTGTAGGAATCAGCTGAGCCCTGAAAAGAACGACAACAGCAAACTTTTTACACATTTACACAGACTTACTATATACGGACGTAACAGATTTATCTGTGCCTGTTTGAGAGATGGTACTAGTGATTTACAGTGCATTGTAGTAAACTTGTGTTACCTCAAACTGAGGAAGTTATTATTAAAATTAAGTTATACCCAAAGTAAAATAGTTTCCTTCACACTACTTATCATGAAAATCTCAAAATTGCAATCTCTGACGCAAACTATATCAAAACCTCAAGAGTCCTGAAAAAGGAAAAAGCAAAAATACCTTCAGGGAATCTTAACCAAGGGAAAAAAAAATTCACATTAGGATGAACTTACTTAGTTCAATATCTTCCACTATCGTTTTACAGACTGTTTTACTACATAACGCATAATTAATGGAATATATCCAAATAAATGTTGATTATTATGCCACTTCATATGTTTTTCCACCCACAAACCTTTTAATCCCATTAAGAATAAAAAAATTAGCAAAGAAAATGATGACTCATATCCATATACAGATATACAGTACTTCTCTATTTCTCTGCATTCTCCATTATTAAGAGGATGTTTTTAAGATGACTTCGTTAACTCTCGTTCACATAAATAAGTCTTGAGTTCACAGATCCAGTGCATTAAAAAGATAGTGTTACATATAACAACCTCATATTATTCCCACAAGATCTCCAGCCTACTACTGTCTAAGCCAATACATGCAGTACCTTCTCAGGACCATGAAAGACCTGACAATACAAAATCTGTACGTTTTCATCTGGGATCTCCATCAGGTCTTGAGAAAGCTCCATCGTCATGAACCAAGAAGGAAAGAAGCAGCTGGAATAGATCTCAATCAAACCTCAAAAACAAAGTCCATCAACTGTATCTTGATTATTATAGCTCACTACGATAACGAAAGAGATGCTGTGAGCAAGCTCACAAGTTCGAGATTAATATGAACTCTTGGTGAAGCAGTTTTGTTGTGAAAATCCAACTGGAAAAGACATTAGCTCAAGTCAGTTAAATTAGCGGTTGGGTCAATATCGCATTAGTGAGAGAAAAAGCCTTGCAGTCGGCTAAAAACAAACCCCACACACTCCAACCATGTCAAAGCTCTTTTTCCTCCATTGCAGCAGCAGGCGCTTGGCTCAGGCTTACTTCAGCAGGGACCCAACTGAGTATGGCAAGTCCAATCACAAACCGCCTGATTCGGGAAAAGAGAAATGCACATGCATGCTTATCTTTCACCCCCAGAAGTGATGATTCTGGAGAAAAACTGGGATTCAAATGAATGTCCTTCATCTTTGATTCTGATGAGATAACACTGTTTTTGCTGCAAAATGTCATCTTGGGGTCAGCTGATGTATTTTACGGATTTAAAACATAACCAGTAATACTGTTCTTGCGCTTCCCGTATATACAGTACAGAAACAGGGGTACAGTAGGAGTCCATTTCCGTCCCCCAAGGTACAATCTACACTAATGTTGCCCCTTTTCCACCAAATCAGTTCCAGGGCTGGTTCGGGGCCAGTGCTTAGTTTGGAACCGGGTTTTCTGTTTCCACTGACAAAGAACTGGCTCTGGGGCCAGAAAAACCGGTTCCAGGCTAGCACCAGCTCTTTGCTGGGCCAGAGGAAAGAACCGCTTACGTCAGCGGGGGGCGGAGTTGTTAAGACCAACAACAATAGCAAGACCGCGAAAGGTCGCCATTTTTAAATAAGCGACGAAATATCATGGATGCAGTAAAGCAGCAGTCATCCATTATTGTTGTTGTTGTTGCTGCTTCTTCTTCTTCTCCGTGTTGTTGTTGCTTCGATGTTCGTGCCAAGGTTTATGCAAACGCAGCGACGTAACTGACGTATACAGTGACGTAATGACGTGGCTCCCCTTAGCACCCCGAGCTATGGAAAAGCAAACTGGTTCTCAGCTGGCTCGCAAGTTGAACGAGTTGTGAACCAGCACCAGCACTGGCCCCGAACCAGCCCTGGAACTGATTTAGTGGAAAAGGGGTATGTGTGAACTAGGGCTCATTATTGGACCTCAAGGTAACTATATGTTCCTTTTTAGGGCCAAAAAAGTACATATACAGTGCCTTGCAAAAGTATTCATCTCCCTCAGTGTTTGTCCTGTTTTGTTGCATTACAAGCTGGAATTAAAATGGATTTTTGGAGGGTTTGCACCATTTGATTTACACAACATGCCTACCACTTTAAAGGTGCACATTGTTGTTTTATTGTGACACAAACAATAATTAAGATGGAAAAACAGAAATCTGGAGTGTGCATAGGTATTCACCCCCTTTCGTTAGAAAGCCCGAAATAAGAGCTGGTCCAACCAATTCACTTCATAAGTCACATAATTAGTTGATTAAGATCCACCTGTGTGCAATCAAAGTGTCACATGATCTGTCACATGATGTCTGTATAAATCAACCTGTTCTGGAAGGACCCTGACTCTGCAACACTACTAAGCAAGCAACATGAGAACCAAGGAGCACTCCAAACAGGTCAGAGACAAAAGTTGTGGAGAAGTATAGATCAGGGTTGGGTCATAAAAAATATCCCAAACTTTGAATATCCCACAGAGCACCATTAAATCCATTATAGCAAAATGGAAAGAATATGGCACCACTACAAACCTGACAAGTGAAACTTACAGACTCAGGCAAGGAGGGCATTAATCAGAGAGGCAACAAAGATACCAAAGATAACACTGAAGGAATTGCAAAGATCCACAGCGGAGATGGGAGTATCTGTCCATAGGACCACTTTCAGCCGTACACTCCACAGAGTGGGGCTTTATGGAAGAGTGGCCAGAAAAAGGTCATTGCTTAAAAAATCATGTTTGGAGTTTGCCCAACAGCACGTGGCAGACTCCCCAAACACATGGAAGAAGATTCTGGTCAAATGAGACAAAAATTGAACTTTTTGGCCATCATGGGAAATGCCATGTGTGGTGCAAACCCAACACCCTGAGAACACCATCCCTACAATGAAGCATGGTGGTAGCAGCATCATGCTATGGAGATGTTTTTCATCTGCAGGGACAGGAAAGCTGGTCAGGACTGAAGGAAAGATGAATGGCTCTAAATACAGGGCAATTCTGGAGGAAAACCTGTTTGAGTCAGCCAGAGGTTTGAGACTGGGACGAAGGTTCATGGTCTAGCAGGACAATGACCCTAAACATACTGTGAAAGCTACACTGGAGTGGTTTAGAGGGAAACATTTAAATGTCTTGGAATGGCCTAATCAAAGCCCAGACCTTAATCCAATTGAGAATCTGTGGCATAACTTGAAGATTGCTGTACACCAACGCAACCCATCTAACTTGAAGGAGTTGGATCAGTTTTGCCTTGAGGAATGGGCAAAAATCCCAGTGGCTAGATGTGCTAAGCTAATAGACACATACCCCAAGAGACTTGCAGCTGTAATTGCAGCAAAGGGTGGGTCTATAAAGTATTGACTTTGGGGGTTGAACACCTACCATATGCACACTCCAGATTTCTGTTTTTTCATCTTAATTATTGTTTGTGTCACAATAAAAAAACAATGTGCACCTTTAAAGTTTTAGGCATGTTGTGTAAATCAAATGGTGCTAAACCCCCCAAAATCCATTTTAATTCCAGCTTGAATGCAACAAAACAGGACAAACACCAAGGGGTATGAATACTTTTGCAAGGTACTGTAAGTTCCCTAGCAGTATTTAAAGGGTACAAATAAGTACCTTAGAGGGTACTGCCCCAGTGACAAGCTGTTGTACCCCTAAAGGTACAATAATCTACTTTATTTTATGAGAGTGTAGGTTAAGTTTACTCTTCCCTTACTTTCTATTGTAATGCTGAAACCATGAAAAATCTGATGTTCTCCTTTAATAATGTGACTTTAGAGCAATTAGCCTATTTTTAACTAAATTACTGTCGATATGGAAGGCAAAAATGTTGAGAGTTTTCCACATCTGGTTCCTTTTTAAGGCTACAGTGGGCACAGTATGAGAGTAGGATACTGATGACTTTCTCTAAAGGAATACTTCAGCATTTTTCAACCTAACCTCTATCTACTGCATCTGTAGCATGTAGTTGAATAAGAACAGAAAAATCTGATTACTTGAAACGCATTGATAATGGAGGTCTAAGAGCAGTTTTGGAGTATCAATAATAGTTAAATGTTTTTGTTAAAATTGGTGCTGAAGTGATGGCATGGTGAAGGAAGTTATTACCTGTATGCATTCAGAGGTTCTGGATTTTATTTTATTATTTTTGTTTTCACTTGTCCAGGGTGTACCCCGCCTTTCGCCCGTAGTCAGCTGGGATAGGCTCCAGCTTGCCTGCGACCCTGTAGAACAGGATAAAGCAGCTAGAAATAATGAAATGAGATGAGATTTTTGTTTTTTTAGAGAAGATGTGTCTGGGATGGGACTTACAATAGTATCTAGACTACTGCCTTTAAAGACAAGCGAAGGTCTTTAATGCAGTTTAAAAGGGGGGGGGGACAGGAAATGAAGAAATATGCTGTGGTTGTTAATGTTGTGAATGTTAACACTTTTCTGAGTTCTAGTGAACGCTCTGACCTCAAATTTCTGTTCACATTCCCATTTCACATCTAAAAGCTCACAATTTTCAGTATGTCTTTGCGAAGTCTTGCCAATTTTCTAGGTGTGTGAGCCTTGTTTATCCCTGATAGCCTTGTATGTTTTTATGTTGTTCTGACAACTCTTTCTGTTATCCTTTGAGTTTTCTGTCATTTGATGCCTGATCATGTTTTGACCCATATCTGCTTTAATGTTTGTTTGTTTGTTTGTTTGTTTGTTTTTTAAACTTTGGATTGCATATCAATCCTTTATCAATCCTTTAGCTTCTACTTGATACTTCACTTGCACCATCCTGAACTCTTTACCAGTTTGATTGTTGGAGTTCTGAAAATCCCATTATTTTCCAGGCTTAGATTCTGAGGAAGCGGAAAGCTGGTAACTTTATGCATGAAGAGATATGTAAAAATGCTCTATATGATGAGCCTTTAAACTCTATTTAAAAACTGCGATGGACAGCATATTCCTCATTTTGTACACAGAGCTTCTCCAGGAAGGAAGAAGGAAGTCCATGTCCTTCCTTTCCACTAAGCCTTCTCATAAGCCCATTATTCATAACTGCTCTATCTCATGGACAAAATCGAGAACTTACAAGTTGGAGCTTTCATTGTTATGAGGAATGCTTTTCCCTTTCATGGCATACAATGCATGAATGCAAAAGAGACTAATAAAGAAGAATATGACAGATCATGTAAAAGAGGCTCTGGGCTACACCTTACCCCAAGGATAGGGGACTCAGTCCCTGCAATGTTTTATGAGTTAAATGAAGAAATACAGATATTCATTATCCTCAATACCTTTGGTACTATAAAAAGTGTGGATAGCAGGCATGTGCACTAAACATTATCTGCACAATACATAAGTAGAAAGCAGTGTTCAGTACAGCTTCATATCACTACAAATACTTAGTTATGTCCTGTGTTCTGGTCAGTGGCCCCTCAGTCTTTGTAAAAATACTCCTCTGTGAGCACTATTATTATTATTATTATTATTATTATTATTATCCTAAATTTTGTTTAGGATGCTATTTCTCTCAGTTTTCAACCAATCATCACCAAATTTCACATAAAGAATACCTCAGGGCAGAATTACGTTGCTATGACTTTTGGTGCTGATCCAGATTACTGATCTGGAATGATCTATGAAAAATGGGCTTTTTTCAATCACTTATAACTCTGTCAATTTTCATGATTTTTTTCAATTCGTTTTTTTAAATTTTGTTCAGGGTGGCAGGGCACAACTTTTCCTTGACCTTCAATTGACGAAGGTCAGCTCACGCAAATTACTGTGACTTTAGTCACAGTCTTTGTCTTGTTAAAAATGAAATAATTAATAACAAATAGGCCTTTTCTTAATAAATATTTATGAATGTTTCTACTACCTCAATTTTTCTTCAATTTCTCTTTAGCTTTGGGCAGCCTGTGAAAAGATTTCTTGTTAAATCTATTTGTATGATCATTCGCAGAACAGCTTTTTCACATTTTAGATCTGCTTTTATTTGTGCATTTTTGAGGCATTAGAGCTGTGTTACTTTGCCTAGGGTGAAGCCATGTGTATTCCTATTATTGCACCCTCTGCGGTGTAAACAATGCAATTATGGCTAGGAAAAACTAAAAACTAAGAGATTATGCAGCCTGGTAATAATCATGAATACTTTTTTATTTCATCGATTCATTTCATCGTAAATTTGTATTGCAATTTATCGTTTCACAATATATCATTACATGCCTAATTCTGGTATAGGTCTCAAACACTGGAGCAATATTGCATGATAATTCTTTTTATTTCTGCTTTTTTAATTTCCATGGTCCTTTACGAAGAAAGTGAAACAATTCCTTGTTTGCTTTGAGCTTTGCTCTTGGAAAAAAAATCATCTAGTACTCTAAAGAATTCTTTGGCTGTTCTGTCTGAATGAACCTTTACATGTTCTATGTAGGTTCTACTTTCTTTTCAAAGTGGGTTGACCCCAATAAGGAAGCTAAGAACCCTTATCTTTTGCAATTTATGAATATCTTTTATTAACAGTTGTGAACAAATCAGGAATCTAGGTGTCCAAGACAAACAGATTTCGCGTCCTGGCTATTTTTTTCCCCTTAGTTTCCCTTGCTAGTCTGTATTAATGCCCTTAACTAGCAAGCCAGCTGTGCATACATTACTACATTATGTCAACTAGCAACTTTTAGTCTCAGTGAGGTTTCTGAGCATCCAAAACACAAGACTGGGCAGAACACTGAAGCTTTTATTTGCCCTGTGGATTATCTGAAAAATAAAAAAAAAATTTAAAAAGTAGGATTTGTCCACCCCTGTTAAAGGCATAAACGTTTATTGACACTTCAGCAGCATGTATACTTTTATGACTTTATTTTTTAATTAAACTTATTGAGTTCAAGCTGTTTAGTGCTAAAAGGGCCCAACTGAGATTCTCTGATAGTCCTAAGACTTAAATCCACAACCTTAAATTCATAATCCCGAACCTTAACCACTGAGCTACCAGTGTCCCTACAACTGCCCTTTTCTTTCTGTTTTTCAGTACAGGAAAACGTTGAAAGTCTTGCTACAGACATAGTTTAATATTTCTTGAATAAACCTTTACAAAAAGGTTGAACATTTTTGTCATTATGAAAATGTTTGGTTCATTTAGAGATGCATCTAAATTCCATGTGTATAATGGTGAGTATCCATGAGTCTATCACTGCCATTCTGGTCTAATGCCATAAACATGAATCCACACCTACAAAAACTTGGATACATTTGGATACAAACACAGACCTCTCCTGTATCACTGTCCAAAATATCTCTCATCGTGACAACACACAGGGAACGTTACATCACACCACATGACACACAAGCAGGAACTCACGTAGCGCCTCCTGACACAAACATTAGCTTTTTCTGTCCCTTTGCTCTATACCAGGTGTTCAGGAGGGCCATGGAAATCATGTGACTCTTTTCATTCTATACATCATCACCTGGCCAGTCAAGCCCGGAACAGGACTCTGGTCCTATAACACAGCCACGGTGAATGCAGCTTTCTGACAGCCAGAGCTTTTCTCGTGATATATAAAGGCAAGCTCGAGCTTAAAAATAAGTATGGTGCAAATCATTGCACTACAGAGAAATAAGTGGTGTTATTCTTTTTAAATGAGCTAATTGAATGTAAATGTGTGCTATTAATAATGTATGTATACACACACACACACACACACACACACACAGATGCACCAGGTTCCACTGAACGTGTACACTCCAGTGATCGGCTGGGTGCATCTCTGAATATCGTGTTACAGTGAATCTCCCAGGGCCCGTGTGTGCAGCACAGCTGAGGCAGTGCTTGTCGCACACATACAAGAGCAGCAGCAGTCAGAATACACACATAGGCTGTCACAAAAAATCTCAGTCACTAAGGAAAGAATGAAAGAAAAACAAAAACGCTCACACTCACCGCCTCCGAGTCTTCAAATCCATGCAGGTACAAATTGTCATACATGGAGGTTTGCTATTCCAGAGAGATCCTCTTCAAGAACAGAAGAAAAAAAGACAGATAGGGGAGGAGGTAGAGATGGAGAGGCGGGAGAGGAGGAGGGAGCCACCAACACCACCACCACCAAAAAAAAAAAGAATTGATGAGGGGAATGACGATTCCCTCGTTCAATAGAAGAAGGATGAGGACAAAAAAGCAAGAGATGCTGATCGGAAAATGGAATGGGGAGAGAGAGTGAGTGAGAGAGAGAGAGAGAGAGAGAGAGAGAGAGAAAGAAGGCAGGCCTGTACAGAAGGCTTGGCCTGCAGCTTGGAGAAGATCCCTCGTTCAGCCTTTGATTCTCTCACATCCTCAGGCTGGGAGAAGCTCCCTGGAGGCTGCTCGATGCTTGCATTTCATTATCCCTCAGTACACACATGCACATGCACCCGCATATGGCTCCGCGCACCACCGAGAGACAGATAGACAGAGAGAGGGGGACAGATAGAGAAAAAGAGAAATGAGAGGGAGAAAGAGAGAACCCTTCCTCAATCTGAGACTGATGACACACTTGGTTAGCTCAATCCTGATTGGCCAAGCAGGTGATGACGCATATTCTCCTTGGCTGTGGAGCAGTAGATATTCTCTGATGGGGTTTCAATGTACAGTAATAAGCCTCATTTGTGCTGTGTAGTCCACTCTGTTACACTGCACTGACCTCAGAGTAAATCTGACAACACAACCTGGGCCCCTCATGAATAGGAAGACTTGTTCTATAATTAGATTTCCCCCCCCAAAAAACAATGACAATATTGTCACTAGATCACCTGTCATAAGTGTTCAGAATATTTGAGCACAATTTGTCCATTTCTTCCTCTTACATATGATTGTAAAATAATAATAGAACAAGTCAACTGATATAAATATATTTCTAAAAAAAAATAAACACATTTATGCAAATAAAGAAGTATCCAAATAATGTACAGTAGGTACATACATAATTGGGTGGAGGGGGCTTCTGTTTCCTGATATTTAAATCTAGATGTGCTTAGCAAATAAGAATATGGCACCTTTCGACTGAACCCACCCATTTTTTTTTTCCAATATAATATTTAAAACTGAAACATGTGACTGACAAGTGTTTCTTGTTCCTCAAGTGTGCCCTGTTAAGACTGATGGTTTAAACAATTCATAGCTATAAAAGTCTTCTCCTGGTTTGAGCCCTGGGTTTTGCCTGCAAAAATACATTTGTTGTTAAAAAGGATAAACCAACATTAAGACCAGTGAGCTGTCGATGGGAGAAAAGCAAACCATTCTGATATTGAGAAAAGAGGGGAAATCAATCAGAGCCACAGCACAAGTATTGGGTATAGCCAGTACAACAATTTGGAAGGTCCTGAAAAAGAAAGAACCCACTGGTGTACTAACAACCAGACATGGAACAGGTTGGCCAAGGAAAACAACAGCAGTTGGTAGCAGAAACATGATGAGAGCTGTGAAGAAAAACAAAAGAATTGGTCTTGTCTCATTCCATATATATATATATATATATATATATATATATATATATATATATATATATATGGAAAAAAATGAAGAGAACACTAAAATTATCAGTTTCTCTGGTTTTACTATTTATAGGTATGCATTCGAGGAACATGAACATATGTTTATTTTATTCCATAAACTGGCAGAATTTACCCCAAGTTCCACATAAAAATATTGTCACTTAGAGCATTTAATTTAATTGCAGAAAATGACAACTGGTCAAAATAAAAAAGATGAAGTGTTTTCAGACCTTGAATAATGCATAGAAATCAAGATCATATTCAGTTTTAAACAACATAATAACTTAATGTTTGAACTTAGAATGAGTTCAGAAATCAGTATTTGGTGGAATAACCCTGGCATTTAATCACAGCTTTCATCCATCTTGGCATGCTCTCCGCCAGTCTCTCATGTTGCTCTTGGGTGACTTTATGCCACTCCTGGCACAAAAATTCAATCAGTTCAACTTTGTTTGATGACTTGTGCCCATCCATCTTCCTCTTGATCCCATTCCAGAGGTTTTCAGCGGGGTTCAGGTCTGGAGATTGGGCTGGCCATGACAGGGTCTTGATCTTGTGGTCCTCCATCCACACCTTGATTGACCTGGCTGTGTGGCATGGAGCATTGTCCTGCTGGAAAACCCAATCCTCAGAGTTAGGGAGCATTGTCAGAGCAGAAGTCTTGACTCATGTGTCCTTCACAAACAAAAACCTGCCCTGTTCCAGCCTTGTTGAAGCACCCCCAGATCATCATCGATCCTCCACCAAATTTCACAATGGGTGTGAGACACTGTGGGTTGTAGACCTCTCCAGGTCTCTGTGTAACCAAGTGATGGGAAAAGCTGAAAATTGGACTCAGAGAAGATGACCTTACTCCAGTCCTCTACGGTTCAATCCTTATAGTCTTTAGTAAACCTCAGCCTGGCTCTTCTTTGCTTCTCATTGATGAAGGGTTTTTTCTAGCTCTGCATGACTTCAACCCCACCAAGAGGAGCCTGTTTCAAACCATCCTTGCCATGGACTTAACCCCAGCTGCCGTTTGCCATTCTTTTTGTAGGTCACTTGATGTCATCCTACGGTTGTTAGTGACATTCAAAGGAATTGAAGATCATCCCAGTCAGTGGAGTTGTTTTCGCCCTTTGCCAGCCTGTAACTTTGTTGTCCCCAATGTCTGCTGCTTGACCTTGTTCTTATGAACTGCCGTCTTTGAAATTTTGAGGATGGAAGCAACCTGACGCTCACTGTATCCTTCTGCCAGTAAAGCCAGGAGTAAACCCTTATTTTTCCCCTCACTCAAAACATTTCTTTTTAACTCTTTTGGCATGATGAATAGATATTTGTGTATTCCAATTAAATTTAAGGTACAACCCTGATTCCAAAAAAGTTGGGACAAAGTACAAATTGTAAATAAAAACGGAATGCAATGATGTGGAAGTTTCAAAATTCCATATTTTATTCAGAATAGAACATAGATGACAGATCAAATGTTTAAACTGAGAAAATGCATCATTTAAAGAGAAAAATTAGGTGATTTTAAATTTCATGACAACAACACATCTCAAAAAAGTTGGGACAGGGCCATATTTACCACTGTGAGACATCCCCTTTTCTCTTTACAACAGTCTGTAAACGTCTGGGGACTGAGGAGACAAGTTGCTCAAGTTTAGGGATAGGAATGTTAGCCCATTCTTGTCTAATGTAGGATTCTAGTTGCTCAACTGTCTTAGGTCTTTTTTGTCATATCTTCCGTTTTATGATGCGCCAAATGTTTTCTATGGGTGAAAGATCTGGACTGCTGGCTGGCCAGTTCAGTACCCGGACCCTTCTTCTACGCAGCCATGATGCTGTAATTGATGCAGTATGTGGTTTGGCATTGTCATGCTGGAAAATGCAAGGTCTTCCCTGAAAGAGACGTCGTCTGGATGGGAGCATATGTTGCTCTAGAACCAGGATATACCTTTCAGCATTGATGGTGTCTTTCCAGATGTGTAAGCTGCCCATGCCACACGCACTAATGCAACCCCATACCATCAGAGATGCAGGCTTCTGAACTGAGCGCTGAGAACAACTCGGGTCGTCCTTCTCCTCTTTAGTCCGAATGACACGGTGTCCCTGATTTCCATAAAGAACTTCAAATTTTGATTCGTCTGACCACAGAACAGTTTTCCACTTTGCCACAGTCCATTTTAAATGAGCCTTGGCCCAGAGAAGATGTCTGTGTTTCTGGATCGTGTTTAGGTACGGCTTCTTCTTTGAACTATAGAGTTTTAGCTGGCAATGGCGGATGGCACGGTGAATTGTGTTCACAGATAATGTTCTCTGGAAATATTCCTGAGTCCATTTTGTGATTTCCAATACAGAAGCATGCCTGTATGTGATGCAGTGCTGTCTAAGGGCCCGAAGATCACGGGCACCCAGTATGGTTTTCCGGCCTTGACCCTTACGCACAGAGATTCTTCCAGATTCTCTGAATCTTTTGATGATATTATGCACTGTAGATGATGATATGTTCAAACTCTTTGCAATTTTACACTGTCAAACTCCTTTCTGATATTGCTCCACCATTTGTCGGCGCAGAATTAGGGGGATTGATGATCCTCTTCCCATCTTTACTTCTGAGAGCCGCTGCTACTCCAAGATGCTCTTTTTATACCCAGTCATGTTAATGACCTATTGCCAATTGACCTACTGAGTTGCAATTTGGTCCTCCAGCTGTTCCTTTTTTGTACCTTTAACTTTTCCAGCCTTTTATTGCCCCTGTCCCAACTTTTTTGAGATGTGTTGCTGTCATGAAATTTCAAATGAGCCAATATTTGGCATGAAATTTCAAAATGTCTCACTTTCGACATTTGATATGTTGTCTATGTTCTATTGTGAATACAATATCAGTTTCTGAGATTTGAAAATTATTGCATTCCATTTTTATTTACAATTTGTACTTTGTCCCAACTTTTTTGGAATCGGGGTTGCACTAGCACTGATTTTCCATCCAAACTGGTCCTATTGCAAGAGGATAGTGATGACCACAGCAGTGATTTTTATATTTTTCCTCGTTAAATAAGATTTGGTTGAGGTGATCACCTAATCAGTACCTTAGAGATAGAGACAGAGATAGGCCCCCTACTTTTTTTCATACAAACTTTGTCATAAATTTCTATTTTAAGATTTCTACATTATGGAGTCAGTACAAAAACATTTTAGAGGTCCAAATGTTCATTTTCCAGCAAAAATTAAATGTTACAGAAAACATATGTTTGCATCTGAGCAGCATATTACATAAGAGGCGACTTTTCAGATCAAAAAAGAAAACATAATAAAAGCTACTGGGTTTGCTGCAAAATTAAGAAGCAAGTGTGACAGTCAAAGTGTCCAGAAGAACTGTGGCTGGTCCTGCAAGATGCTCAGTGAAACCTACAGCTCATTCC